>NC_041363.1:29209533-29217033 GCF_900634415.1 Cottoperca gobio | reverse complement strand
ATTTGTCCATTCATACTTCCATTGGTGATACAGGATACAGTTTCCAAAGAGAGTGAGAATTATGAAATATATGGAAGAGAACATTCCTCTTTTAACGCCCCCCTGTGATTTGATCCCATGGTACATGACTGCGTTCCAGTCCTCCCCAGTGAGGATCTGCAGGGAAGACACAGGCTCAGGTTTCTGGATCCACTTCAGTGGTACAAGAAGAGAAAGTGGGAAAAAAAGCAGGATAGTGTTGACCTTTACCTGGAAGACGGTGAGAATGGCTGCTGGGAATGTGTCAAAGTTGGTTGTCGGCGTTTCATCTTCAAAATTAAATCTGCAGGGAGAAAACAAACAGTCATTGAATGTAATCAAGCTTCAAAGCCAGAACCCACAGTCCTTCCTCCACCTACTGGAGGATGGAGCAGCTGATTGTCCTCTCCATTAGGATGCTGCACATTATTCCAGCACAATATATGCCTATTACATTTGAGTCGCTGAGTGCCTTGTCTGTGTGACCTTATGGCTGATCTTTGAGTGTTTATTCTCCTCGAATTGATGAGTTGTGCTAATGCTGACATTTTGTATCTCTGTCTGTCTACAGGGACCTAATTACATCTCCCCCCAATGTGAGCAATGCAGATAGAGGAGGTTGGAATGGTATATTTCAGTTGTGCCGACTCAAAATCCCTGACGGCTTTTATTTAGTCTGGATCTCATTAAACGACATCCACAGAAAGTAGAGAGGGACAACTGCATTTGTTTCAGGAGCCTGAGAAATATGTTTTTCTTTGCATAGTATCGTTGGTTTAAAATGTTTAAGTAATCACTTTTAACACTTAGTTGTTCATTTACAGTATGAATGTGTCCAACTATCTATCTCATGGCTAGAATAAATGACTAAATATTGTTTTCATTTATTCCTCTTCAACTCTTTACTGTTAATGCTCGGTTTTCACATCTTATACGAATTTTGTTTTTTATATAAATTTAAGTCTACTTAGAAATGTCACCAATTGGCCTGTAAGGGATATTTTGTTTTTGTTTTTGCCTGTGTGTCAACAGGTTTTTAACACATAATTAATATATTTATGTGATTGTATAGAGTCTGTATCCAGAGAAACAATAACCATATTGTTGGCATATTTAAAACAAATATCACATTTTCATTGACTCTGTCAATTCTGTTGTTTGTTTGTATTTTTCTTATCAAATGAACATATTTTGAGAAGTTACTATCATCAAGCTTTGGGTGAATGATGCGTATGATGTGAGCACATCTAGCATTGCCCATTTTCTCCACTTTAAAAGTTTCTTTAGCTACTGGCAGTCCCTGTATGGATGGAAGACAACAATTAGCATGACTACTGAAGAAAAATGTTACATTACTTTACAAAACAAATGGTCTTGCTGTACATTATAAGAGGTGTCTTGTTCTATTATTTATTTTACTATAATAATAATAATAATAATAATAATAATAATAATAATAATAATAATAATAATAATAATAATAATAATAATAATAATGTTAAAAAAATTAAAATAATAATAATAATGGAAGTACAAATACTACTAATACAAATTTAATAAAATAAATTATGCTTTGTTATGGGAGAACAGGCATGTTTGAGGGGACAGTGGAATTGTATGGGTCAAGCTGCCTGGAGCCCAGTCAAATATTGAGACAGATATTTTCAAAGTATTCATGAATCCAATGTATAATGCATACAGCATACAAGAGCTTATACATGATGTCTGTGTGTTAAGACTGAGCTATTTTTTTTATATTTAATGCAAATTGCGTAAATCAAGTTAAAAGTCTATCATCAGCCTGTTGTTCCTCCTCTTCCTCTTCATCGTGGTCTTCGCTCTGCTGGGCATGCAGCTGTTTGGTGGCCAGTGAGTCATTTGTTTGTACTGCTGCTGCTCGTTACTTCCAGTGCTTTTGAATGTAACTTTTAAACTTGATTTACGCAATTTGCATTAAATATAAAAAAAATAGCTCAGTCTTAACACACAGACATCATGTATAAGCTCTTGTATGCTGTATGCATTATACATTGGATTCATGAATACTTTGAAAATATCTGTCTCAATATTTGACTGGGCTCCAGGCAGCTTGACCCATACAATTCCACTGTCCCCTCAAACATGCCTGTTCTCCCATAACAAAGCATAATTTATTTTATTAAATTTGTATTAGTAGTATTTGTACTTCCATTATTATTATTATTTTAATTTTTTTAACATTATTATTATTATTATTATTATTATTATTATTATTATTATTATTATATTATTATATTATTATTATTATTATTATTATTATAGTAAAATAAATAATAGAACAAGACACCTCTTATAATGTACAGCAAGACCATTTGTTTTGTAAAGTAATGTAACATTTTTCTTCAGTAGTCATGCTAATTGTTGTCTTCCATCCATACAGGGACTGCCAGTAGCTAAAGAAACTTTTAAAGTGGAGAAAATGGGCAATGCTAGATGTGCTCACATCATACGCATCATTCACCCAAAGCTTGATGATAGTAACTTCTCAAAATATGTTCATTTGATAAGAAAAATACAAACAAACAACAGAATTGACAGAGTCAATGAAAATGTGATATTTGTTTTAAATATGCCAACAATATGGTTATTGTTTCTCTGGATACAGACTCTATACAATCACATAAATATATTAATTATGTGTTAAAAACCTGTTGACACACAGGCAAAAACAAAAACAAAATATCCCTTACAGGCCAATTGGTGACATTTCTAAGTAGACTTAAATTTATATAAAAAACAAAATTTATCTATGTCTGTCTGTCTGTCTGTCTGTCGGTCTAACTATCTATGTCTGTCTGTCTGTCTGTCTGTCTGTCTGTCTGTCTGTCGGTCTAACTATCTATGTCTGTCTGTCTGTCTGTCTGTCGGTCTAACTATCTATGTCTGTCTGTCTGTCTGTCTGTCGGTCTAACTATCTATGTCTGTCTGTCTGTCTGTCGGTCTAACTATCTATGTCTGTCTGTCTGTCTGTCTGTCTGTCTAACTATCTGTCTGTCTGTCTAACTATCTGTCTGTCTGTCTAACTATCTGTCTGTCTGTCTAACTATCTATCTTTCTGTCTTTCTAACTATCTATCTATGTCTATCTGTCTGTCTGTCTGTCTGTCTGTCTAACTATCTATCTATGTCTATCTGTCTGTCTGTCTGTCTGTCTAACTATCTATCTATGTCTGTCTGTCTGTCTGTCTGTCGGTCTAACTATCTATGTCTGTCTGTCTGTCTGTCGGTCTAACTATCTATGTCTGTCTGTCTGTCTGTCTGTCTGTCTGTCTAACTATCTATGTCTGTCTGTCTGTCTGTCGGTCTAACTATCTATGTCTGTCTGTCTGTCTGTCGGTCTAACTATCTATGTCTGTCTGTCTGTCTGTCTGTCTGTCGGTCTAACTATCTATGTCTGTCTGTCTGTCTGTCTGTCGGTCTAACTATCTATGTCTGTCTGTCTGTCGGTCTAACTATCTATGTCTGTCTGTCTGTCTGTCTGTCTAACTATCCATGTCTGTCTGTCTGTCGGTCTAACTATCTATGTCTGTCTGTCTGTCTGTCTGTCTGTCGGTCTATTTATCTATGTCTGTCTCTCTGTCTGTCTGTCTGTCGGTCTAACTATCTATGTCTGTCTGTCTGTCTGTCTGTCGGTCTAACTATCTATGTCTGTCTGTCTGTCTGTCTGTCGGTCTAACTATCTATGTCTGTCTGTCTGTCTGTCGGTCTAACTATCTATGTCTGTCTGTCTGTCTGTCTGTCTGTCTGTCGGTCTAACTATCTATGTCTGTCTGTCTGTCTGTCGGTCTAACTATCTATGTCTGTCTGTCTGTCTGTCGGTCTAACTATCTATCTATGTCTATCTATCTGTCTGTCTGTCTGTCTGTCTGTCTAACTATCTATCTATGTCTATCCGTCTGTCTGTCTGTCTGTCTAACTATCTATCTATGTCTATCCGTCTGTCTGTCTGTCTAACTATCTATCTATGTCTATCCGTCTGTCTGTCTGTCTGTCTAACTATCTATCTATGTCTATCTGTCTGTCTGTCTGTCTGTCTGTCTAACTATCTATCTATGTCTATCCGTCTGTCTGTCTGTCTTTCTGTCTGTCTAACTATCTATCTATGTCTATCCGTCTGTCTGTCTGTCTGTCTAACTATCTATCTATGTCTATCTGTCTGTCTGTCTTTCTGTCGGTCTAACTATCTATGTCTGTCTGTCTGTCTGTCTGGCGGTCTAACTATCTATGTCTGTCGGTCTAACTATCTTTGTCTGTCTGTCTGTCTGTCTGTCTGTCAGTCTAACTATCTATCTATGTCTATCCGTCTGTCTGTCTGTCTAACTATCTATCTATGTCTATCTGTCTGTCTGTCTGTCGGTCTAACTACAGTATATCTCAAAAGTGAGTACACCCTTTAGATTTTTGCAAATATTCTGTTATATCCTTTCAGGGGATAACATTATCCTACTGAAACTTTGATATAACTTAAAGTAGTCAGTGTGCTGCTTGAATAACAGTATAGATTTATTGTCCTTTGAAAATTACTCAGTACACAGCTGTTAATGTCTAAACAGCTGGCAACAAAGTGAGTACACCCCATAGTGAACATGTCCTAATTGTGCCCAATGATGTTGTTTTCCCGCCCTGGTGTCATGTGACTCGTTAGTGTTACAAGGATTCAGGTGTAAATGATAAGCAGGGCTGTTAAATTTGGTGTTTTGGGCACAATTCTCTCTGAATGCTGGACAACATGGCACCTCATGGCAAGGAACTCTCTGAGCGGCTGAAAAAAAGGATTATTGCGCTTCACAAAGATGGCCTTGGCTATAAGAAGATTGCCAACACCATGAAAATGAGTTGCAGCACAGTGGCTAAGATCATACAGCGGTTTTCCAGGACAGGTTCCATTCGGAACAGGCCTCGCCAGGGTCGACCAAAGAAGTTGAGTCCACGTGCTCAGCGTCATATCCAGAGGTTGGTTTCCAAAAATAGACGTGCGAGTGCTTCCAGCATTGCTGCAGAGGTTGCAGAAGTGGGATGTCAGCCTGTCAGTGCCCAGACCATACGCCGCACAAATGCACAAACGCTGCATCAAATCGGTTTGTATGGCCGTCGCCCCAGACAGAAGCCCCTTCTGAAACCGATGCATAAGAAAGCCCGCAAACAGTTTGCTGAAGACAATGAATCCAAGAACATGAGTTACTGGAACCATGTCCTGTGGTCTGATGAGACCAAAATAAACCTGTTTGGGTCAGATGGTGTCCGGCGTGTGTGGCGGCACCCTGGTGAGGAGTACCAAGACAAATGTGTTTTGCCTACAGTCAAGCATGGTGGTGGCAGCATCATGGTCTGGGGCTGCATGAGTGCTGCCGGCACTGGGGAGCTGCATTTCATTGAGGGACACATGAATTCCAATATATACTGTGACATCCTGCAGCAGAGCATGATCCCCTCTCTTCGGAAACTGGGCCGTAGGGCAGTTTTCCAACATGATAATGACCCTAAACACACCTCCAAGATGACAACGGCCTTGCTGAAGAAGCTGAAGGTTAAGGTGATGGACTGGCCAAGTATGTCTCCAGACCTAAACCCAATTGAGCACATGTGGGGCATCCTCAAGAGGAAGGTGGAGGAGTGCAAGGTGTCCAACATCCGTGCGCTCCGTGATGTCGTCGTGGAGGAGTGGAAGAAGATTCCAGAAGCAACCTGTGCAGCTCTGGTGAATTCCATGCCCAGGAGGGTTAAAGCAGTGCTAGATAACAATGGTGGTCACACAAAATATTGACACTTTGGGCACAATTTAGACATGTTCACTATGGGGTGTACTCACTTTTGTTGCCAGCTGTTTAGACATTAACAGCTGTGTACTGAGTAATTTTCAAAGGACAATAAATCTATACTGTTATTCAAGCAGCACACTGACTACTTTAAGTTATATCAAAGTTTCAGTAGGATAATGTTATCCCCTGAAAGGATATAACAGAATATTTGCAAAAATCTAAAGGGTGTACTCACTTTTGAGATATACTGTATCTATGTCTGTCTAACTGTCTGTCGGTCTAACTATCTATGTCTTGTTGTCTGTCTGTCGGTCTAACTAGCTATGTCTGTCTGTCTGTCTGTCTGTCTGTCAGTCTAACTATCTATGTCTGTCTGTCTGTCTGTCTGTCGGTCTAACTATCCATGTCTGTCTGTCTGTCTGTTGGTCTAACTATCTATGTCTGTCTGTCTGTCTGTCTGTCGGTCGGTCTAACTATCTATGTCTGTCTGTCTGTCTGTCTGTCGGTCTAACTATCTATGTCTGTCTGTCTGTCTGTCTGTCGGTCTAACTATCCATGTCTGTGTGTCTGTCTGTTGGTCTAACTATCTATGTCTGTCTGTCTGTCTGTCTGTCTGTCGGTCTAACTATCTATGTCTGTCTGTCTGTCTGTCGGTCTAACTATCCATGTCTGTCTGTCTGTCGGTATAACTATCTATGTCTGTCTGTCTGTCCTGTCTGTCGGTCTAACTATCTATGTCTGTCTGTCTGTCTGTCCGTCGGTCTAACTATCCATGTCTGTCTGTCTGTCGGTCTAACTATCTATGTCTGTCTGTCTGTCTGTCTGTCTGTCTGTCTGTCGGTCTATTTATCTATGTCTGTCTGTCTGTCTGTCTGTCTGTCTGTCTGTCGGTCTAACTATCTATGTCTGTCTGTCTGTATGTCTGTCGGTCTAACTATCTATGTCTGTCTGTCTGTCTGTCGGTCTAACTATCTATGTCTGTCTGTCTGTCTGTCTGTCGGTCTAACTATCTATGTCTGTCTGTCTGTCTGTCGGTCTAACTATCTATGTCTGTCTGTCTGTCTGTCTGTCTGTCTGTCTAACTATCTATCTATGTCTATCCGTCTGTCTGTCTGTCTGTCTAACTATCTATCTATGTCTATCCGTCTGTCTGTCTGTCTAACTATCTATCTATGTCTATCCGTCTGTCTGTCTGTCTGTCTAACTATCTATCTATGTCTATCTGTCTGTCTGTCTGTCTGTCTGTCTAACTATCTATCTATGTCTATCCGTCTGTCTGTCTGTCTTTCTGTCTGTCTAACTATCTATCTATGTCTATCCGTCTGTCTGTCTGTCTGTCTAACTATCTATCTATGTCTATCTGTCTGTCTGTCTTTCTGTCGGTCTAACTATCTATGTCTGTCTGTCTGTCTGTCTGTCGGTCTAACTATCTATGTCTGTCGGTCTAACTATCTTTGTCTGTCTGTCTGTCTGTCTGTCTGTCTGTCAGTCTAACTATCTATCTATGTCTATCCGTCTGTCTGTCTGTCTAACTATCTATCTATGTCTATCTGTCTGTCTGTCTGTCGGTCTAACTATCTATGTCTGTCTAACTGTCTGTCGGTCTAACTATCTATGTCTTGTTGTCTGTCTGTCGGTCTAACTAGCTATGTCTGTCTGTCTGTCTGTCTGTCTGTCAGTCTAAC
>NC_041363.1:29139533-29204533 GCF_900634415.1 Cottoperca gobio | reverse complement strand
GTCTATCCGTCTGTCTGTCTGTCTTTCTGTCTGTCTAACTATCTATCTATGTCTATCCGTCTGTCTGTCTGTCTGTCTAACTATCTATCTATGTCTATCTGTCTGTCTGTCTTTCTGTCGGTCTAACTATCTATGTCTGTCTGTCTGTCTGTCTGTCGGTCTAACTATCTATGTCTGTCGGTCTAACTATCTATGTCTGTCTGTCTGTCTGTCTGTCTGTCTGTCAGTCTAACTATCTATCTATGTCTATCCGTCTGTCTGTCTGTCTAACTATCTATCTATGTCTATCTGTCTGTCTGTCTGTCGGTCTAACTATCTATGTCTGTCTAACTGTCTGTCGGTCTAACTATCTATGTCTTGTTGTCTGTCTGTCGGTCTAACTAGCTATGTCTGTCTGTCTGTCTGTCTGTCTGTCTGTCAGTCTAACTATCTATGTCTGTCTGTCTGTCTGTCTGTCGGTCTAACTATCCATGTCTGTCTGTCTGTCTGTCTGTCTAACTATCTATCTATGTCTATCTGTCTGTCTGTCTAACTATCTATCTATGTCTATCCGTCTGTCTGTCTGTCTTTCTGTCTGTCTAACTATCTATCTATGTCTATCCGTCTGTCTGTCTGTCTGTCTAACTATCTATCTATGTCTATCTGTCTGTCTGTCTGTCTGTCGGTCTAACTATCTATGTCTGTCGGTCTAACTATCTATGTCTTTCTGTCTGTCTGTCTGTCTGTCTGTCTGTCTAACTATCTATCTATGTCTATCCGTCTGTCTGTCTAACTATCTATCTATGTCTATCCGTCTGTCTGTCTGTCTGTCTAACTATCTATCTATGTCTATCTGTCTGTCTGTCTGTCGGTCTAACTATCTATGTCTGTCTGTCTGTCTCTCGGTCTAACTATCTATGTCTTGTTGTCTGTCTGTCGGTCTAACTATCTATGTCTGTCTGTCTGTCTGTCTGTCTGTCAGTCTAACTATCTATGTCTGTCTGTCTGTCTGTCTGTCGGTCTAACTATCCATGTCTGTCTGTCTGTCTGTCGGTCTAACTATCTATGTCTGTCTGTCTGTCTGTCTGTCTGTCTGTCGGTCTAACTATCTATGTCTGTCTGTCTGTCTGTCTGTCGGTCTAACTATCCATGTCTGTCTGTCTGTCGGTCTAACTATCTATGTCTGTCTGTCTGTCTGTCTGTCGGTCTAACTATCTATGTCTGTCTGTCTGTCTGTCTGTCTGTCGGTCTAACTATCCATGTCTGTCTGTCTGTCTGTCGGTCTAACTATCTATGTCTGTCTGTCTGTCTGTCTGTCTGTCGGTCTATTTATCTATGTCTGTCTGTCTGTCTGTCTGTCTGTCGGTCTAACTATCTATGTCTGTCTGTCTGTATGTCTGTCGGTCTAACTATCTATGTCTGTCTGTCTGTCTGTCTGTCTGTCGGTCTAACTATCTATGTCTGTCTGTCTGTCTGTCTGTCTGTCTGTCTGTCGGTCTAACTATCTCTGTCTGTCTGTCTGTCTGTCGGTCTAACTATCTATGTCTGTCTGTCTGTCTGTCGGTCTAACTATCTACGTCTGTCTGTCTGTCTGTCTGTCGGTCTAACTATCCATGTCTGTCTGTCTGTCTGTCGGTCTAACTATCTATGTCTGTCTGTCTGTCTGTCTGTCGGTCTAACTATCTATGTCAGTCTGTCTGTCTGTCGGTCTAACTATCTATGTCTGTCTGTCTGTCTGTCGGTCTAACTATCTGTCTGTCTGTCTAACTATCTGTCTGTCTGTCTAACTATTTGTCTGTCTGTCTAACTATCTGTCTGTCGATCTAACTATCTGTCTGTCGGTCTAACTATCTGTCTCTCTCTCTGTCTGTCTGTCTAACTATCTGTCTGTAAATTGTGTTTTCAGAAATAAGTATTTTTCTTATCTGACATTATCTGTTTCATCATCAAATTAAGATTCTTATTCAATCTTGATGAGCGTGCAGGTGTAGGTGTGTAATGTAGGTCCTTCAGTAAAAGGATAGGAAAACTATGTTTCTTTACATACAGTATATTCATTTGCCTCTAAAAAGATTCAAAGAAAGGAAGAAGGAGGAAATCAGCCTCCAGTTCTCTCCTCCAGCTATGCAGCTGCATTTTGGACCAATCAAAGACAATTTAGTGCTGATAATGTTTCATTAACAAATTCTTTAGAAGTGAAGTGTGTTTGCAGAATGAGTGCATTCATTGATGAAGTTGGTTACACTATTACACTACTAGAGTCCAATTTTTACGACTGTCTGTTACAATAGAGCAAAACTTCCCCCTTGTGTGTTGCCTTCAACATACGGTTACCACAGTTTGAAGGTTGGACAGTAATATGGCAGATATTAAGTCTCAGGTATCGTCCTCACCAACAGATGAGATGTCCGTGAAGTGGTCTTCACCTTCCTCTGCATTGATGAGGTCATTCTTACTCTTCTTGGTCCTTTTCAGCACTGCAAATAAAATATGAAAAAAAATAAAATCCCACGAGTCATAAGGCAGCAAATCTGATTGAACTCAGATCCATGACTTTTTTGTTGATGTTTAATAAGGAAGATTCTTTCTCTTCCTCTTTTATTCTGCTTGTTGTGAATTTCTAATTATTCCTTCATACTCGGCCCTATGGCAGTCTTTCAGCTTTTCTCAACTTTCAGCTTTTCCATCATTTCTGCTTTCATCACACTGTCAAATTTCAAGTTTCATATGTCGCCATATCTGACCAGATATATTCACTGTCCATTTATTTATTATTCATATTAAATCAATCCTTCCATGTTGGATTATAATGTACTAGTCATAAAAGGGAAGCAAGAAGATTTTTTTTATTAAAGTAAAGGTCTAATGAGTGAGACCCCATCTCCCTTTAATCTAATATAATTATATGTATAGGCCATAAAAAAAACGATATTATATTCTCAAAGGGATCCTGAATATAAGACTATAGAAACAGGATGGAGATTCTTATTCATATATTTAGGCTGAAACAATCTTTAGATTTTGGACTGATGGTCAAAAAAAAGATACATCTGAATATATCAATTTGTGCTCTGGGAACCTGTAATAGAAATTTGGAACTACTGATATTTTATGTTTTTTTTAATGAAAATAATCACCTAATTTGAATGATATCAGCCCTTTGAATGGCCATTATCGGTGGTTATCAGTGTCATAGATATGGGTTAGAAGCAGCCTGTTACACCCATGAGTAGGTTAGGAACGCTGTTGTCATCTGTTCACATGGTTGACAAGAAGGCGGTGACATCTAGCAGCCGTTGTAAATAAAAGGTGAGAGTTTGTGTCCCGTGTGAAACCAAAAGTCAACATTGAGTTATTCTAACTGAAGTAGCCTACGTAAGCTAAGTTATGTGACGTACTTAATTTAACAAACGTAGGCATTCTTTTTTCCATTGATACCTACCTATCCACGTAGTCTTGGCACCTGAACCTAACTGAAAGTGAAACCTAATCAAGCTGCAACCCTTTCATAATGTTGGATATGCACCTTCTGACCTGCTGGTGTGTTCAGTTTGCCAATGGACAATGTCCATTTACTGGGCTGCTAACATTTGAAACGAGTGCAATAATCATGAGTTGTAACAAATGGAGGCCTCCAATGACGCTTACACATGTGAGTGCCAGATATAAAATATTATAGAATAAATCAATACAACCCTTTATGCTATAATGAACTATATTATCGCCACATCTCTTAAATGTACTTCCCAGCTGTTTTATAATTTATCACAGTTCAGTTTTGCTGTTGAGAGTCATTAAAAAAACTGTGTGGAGGACCCTTGCACTCCCTCGATGCCCCTGAACTCCAGTGAGCCTCACTCTCTGTACTTCATTCTAATCTCATTACGCTTCCACCCAGACATCCATAATCACTGTGACTGTTACCCTGCGTGAGGCTGCAGATGAGCGACAGAATGGCCTTGATAAGAGGAGAATGCACACACACACCTCAGAGGGGAATGCCAGAAGAAATTATCTGTATCAGGCACATACTGATTACTCAGAAGCTCTAATAGTATGAAGTAAAACAAGTAAGCCATCCAGTCATCAAGTACTATTCTACTAATCTACTAACATACAGTGTAACTTAAAACTAAATATGATTATTATGATATGATGCTTTTTAATTCTTATACATACTGAATATATTTCAGTGTTTCCTCTACCACTGTCTGAGCGCCCTGCCTGAAATTCAAGGTGTTTTTTCTTCTTCTCTCGAATTAAAATATATATATATTTTCTTTTTTTATTCACAACTCACTTTTCACACTCACAGGTGCTCTTTTATTAAATAAACTAAACGCTTATGCTATTGATCTAATTTATGTGCACGTTTCAATTTGTACTGTCTACTTTGCGCATTCACATTCTCTCCTTGTCGCTGTCAGAATTTCAACATACGCAGCAATAAAAGAGAAGTGGAAGAAACCCACCAGCTGCCATTAACAAAGGCTTTGCAAATGAGGAAGTAGGAAACAAATGCACCTAACAGAGGAACTATCCATCACATTATCAGCTAAAAGCAAAATAAGTTGAAGCCTTGTTATTCTTACAGTACATCATGGGTCACACCCTTCAGATATAGGCTGAATGTTAGTTTAGTGCCGGTATATTCAGCTTAACGCCTGATTATGTCTCTAACATGGCACTAAATTGTAAGATGATGCGATTTTTTTAACCGGTCACATGATTCTAGCAGTCCTCACCAGAGTTGTTGTGTTTCCTTTTGTACCACGCTCCATCCAGAGATTTCTCCTCTGCGTTCTTGTCTTCCTCGGCCAGCATCACCTCCTCTGCAACACAAATACCACGCCTGAATTAAAAGTCATAATCCGGTCATATTTGTGTCAAAATCAATTACTGCTAATATTTTTATTTGTGTGTGTGTGTGTGTGTGTGTGTTTGTTTCGGACCTGCTTTGCAGATCCACTCCAGATACCCAGTTAACTCTCTCTCTATTTGCTGTTGTCTGCGGAGCTTCAGGAATTCTTGCCTCTTCTCCACCCGCTCTCTCTCCTTGGCAAACTCCCTGTAGAAACCACAACGAAACCCCCCCCAAACACACGCACACAGAGAAGTGTTTATTGGACCTGACAAACCAACACAGACCCGGGAGCAGTCCACCTTTGACAGGAACACAGCTGGCTGGCTTCCAGAGTCAGTGTCCTGTCACATTGTGGAACAGCTGAACTTGTTGAAACAAACAGCAGCATGGAAAACATTTGGCTCAGAAAAAGGCGATGTCACGTGCTTATTTGCATATGAGGGACGTTAACATGTGGAAATTCACTTGTATATATATTTTTAAAATTCTAGAAAATGAAAGTAAAAAGTGGGTCAAACTACATGAATAGAGATCATCCAAACACCAGAATGAATTGAATCTTGTATTCTGTGAAATATGAAAACCGAGTTATGTTCTTTAGAACAAAAGCAAAGGAGAAAGAGAAAGATTAATGCCGTTGTAGATTGAACTAAAGTGCTCTGACAGAAGTGTGTCAGACTGCAGGTCAATTAGTTCAAGCTGAACATCACTGGGTGCATCATCCACATTGCATGTAAATGGGGAAAAGTCATGTGCATTTCATTCTCAACTGTTTTAAAGTCTTGAAATCGCCTCCAAAACTCACCATGCAGTGCTTCTAACATGGATGAGTACCTGTGGATGTGATCACTGTGGCTTCCTTCAGTGTTGGCAAGTGGGTGAGAATGTTGTCCCCCATTTGGCTTGAGAGAAGCAGCAACTTTCTCATGAAAGCCTTCACTGTGCTGTACATTTCATGCACAAAAAGGCCCTTGTATTGCAGTTTGACATTTAGTTCATTCATTAGTGCAGTCACATCTACAGCAAAACTAAGGCTTGCCATCCAGTCTGCATCTGAAAGCTGTGGGACGTCTTTTCCTTTCTTCACACAGAAGTCTTGACTCTCTTCTCTCAGGTCCCACACTGAGCCATCTGACAGCAGCGTGTTAGCCTATGTCACGATATTCAGTCTCATTTTCCTCCAAAAGTGCAACAAACTATCTGTGATTGTAATGCCCTTGTGAAGTTAACTATTTTAGTTACAACATCAACAACATGGTTAATTACTAACTAAAACTAACTTACACAACACTTCCTGATGTATAATACAATGCAAAAATACCCATTTCTGTTCAGGGTTCATTTCTGTCACTTCATACTGCATTCTTTTCAAAAGTCCATAATTTTTCCCCGTCAGATTTGAACAACCATCCGTTGTCACGCCTGCCAGCTCGTCCCATTTCAGTCCCAACTTGTCCCCACATGCATTTACCTCCGTGAACATATCACTCCCTGTTGTCCCTTTCATTGACTGCATGGCTGCCAGCTCCTCCGTCATTTTGAAGTCCTTAGTTATCCCACGTAGGAAGATGAGTAGCTGGGCAGTGTCAATCACTTACATCGCAGCTCTCATCCAAAACCTAGGAAAAAAAGTCAAAGTTGACCCCTCTGTTCTGCAGCTGAAGCTCCAGATGTCTCAATCCTCCTCGTTACAGTGCGTTGGGAGAGGGGCACATTCTCAAATGCCTCCTTTTTCTCCGGGCATATGAGTTCTGCAGAATCCACCAAACACTCCTTGATAAACTCTCTGTCAGAAAACGTTTATTTTTTCTAGCGATTTTGTGGGATAAGACATAACTTGTCTTGACAGCTGCATCTCTGGATGTGCAATGTTTTGTAAAAAGTCCTTGTTGGTTTTGCAGTTTAGCTAGCAAAGCACCCGACTCCTTTTCCCGCTCTTCATCAGACAACTTCTTGAACGGCAACTCAAATTGTAATCCTTGAACACGGCGGCCTGCGCACCACAAACTAAGCACACGGCTTTACCTTTGACTAATAATTATAAATACTTAGCAGTCCATGTCTTCTTGGAAACGCGGCATTCTGTATCAATCTTTCTTATTTTGGCGTGAGCGGACATTTTGAGGGCTAGCTGGCCAGCATTACTTGTATTCTGTTCACGCGCGCGGCGCGCATACGCAAATAAAGAAAAACAGCACCCTTTTCAAAATAATAGCAACACAGTTAGAAAGTTATTTACACCATGCACGCAATAAACAACTCCACAGTGGCAAAGCCGCAGGGGTTGATGAGATCCGTCCAGAAATGCTGAAGGCTTTGGGTGTTGAGGGGCTGTCTTGGTTGACACGCCTCGTCAACATTGCGTGGACGTCTGGGACAGTGCCTAGGGGTTGGCAGACCGGGGTGGTGGTTCCCCTATTTAAAAAGGGGGACCAGAGAGTGTGTGCCAACTACAGGGGTATCACACTTCTCAGCCTCCCTGGTAAAGTCTACTCCAAGGTACTGGAAAGGAGAGTTCGGCCGGTAGTCGAACCTCTGATTGAAGAGGAACAATGCGGATTCCGTCCTGGTCGTGGAACAACAGACCAACTCTTCACTCTCGCAAGGATCCTGGAGGGGGCCTGGGAGTACGCCCATCCGGTCTACATGTGTTTTGTGGATCTGGAGAAGGCATATGACCGGGTCCCCCGGGTGATACTGTGGGAGGTGCTGCGGGAGTATGGGGTGAGGGGGTCACTTTTGAGGGCCATCCAATCCCTGTACGCCCAAAGCGAGAGTTGTGTCCGGATACTCGGCAGTAAGTCGGACTCGTTTCCCGTGAATGTTGGCCTCCGCCAGGGCTGCGCTTTATCATCAATCCTGTTCGTGATTTTCATGGATAGGATATCGAGGCGTAGTCGTGGAGGAGAGGGGTTGCAGTTCGGTGACCTGAGGATCTCATCGCTGCTCTTTGCAGATGATGTGGTCCTTATGGCATCATTGGTCTGTGACCTTCAACAGTCACTGGATCGGTTCGCAGCCGTGTGTGAAGCGGTTGGGATGAGGATCAGCACCTCCAAATCTGAGGCCATGGCTCTCAGCAGGAAACCGGTGGATTGCCTACTCCGGGTAGGGAATGAGCCATTACCCCAAGTGAAGGAGTTCAAGTACCTCGAGGTCTTGTTCGCGAGTGAGGGGACAATGGAGCGAGATATTGGCCGGAGAATCGGAGCAGCGGCGGCAGGTATTACAGTCACTTTACCGCACCGTTGTGACGAAAAGAGAGCTGAGCCAGAAGGCAAAGCTCTCAATCTACCGGTCGATCTTCGTTCCTACCCTCACCTATGGTCATGAAGGCTGGGTCATGACCGAAAGAACGAGATCACGGGTACAAGCAGCCGAAATGGGTTTTCTCAGATGGGTGGCTGGCGTCTCCCTTAGAGATAGGGTGAGAAGCTCAGCCATCCGTGAGAGACTCGGAGTAGAGCCGCTGCTCCTTTACGTTGAAAGGAGCCAGTTGAGGTGGTTCGGGCATCTAGTAAGGATGCCACCTGGGCGCCTCCCTAGGGAGGTGTTCCAGGCACGTCCAGCTGGGAGGAGACCCCGGGGAAGACCCAGGACTCGGTGGAGAGATTATATCTCCTCACTGGCCTGGGAACGCCTCAGGATCCCCCAGTCGGAACTGGAGGATGTGGCCCGGAGAAGGGAAGATTGGGGTTCCTTACTGGAGCTGCTGCCCCCGCGACCCGATCCCGGATAAGCGGTAGACGATGGATGGATGGATGGACGCAATACAATGGTGTTGCTTTTATTTTGAAAAGGGGGCTGTTTAAAAAAATTAATATATGTTATAATGTATGATTGTCCGGCCAAAGGGCCAGATGTGGCCCGCGGGCCGTACAATGCCCAGGTCTGGGTTAAAGGGATAGTTTGGATGTTTTGATGTGGGGTTGTATGAGGTACTTATCCATAATCAGTGTATAACCTACAGAACACCTAAAGTTTGTAGAAACAGAGGGGCACCAGCACAGAAGAGAATCTAGTGAGAAAGCTGCTAAGTTGCCAACACTGAATGCATCTGATAGGTGGTAATACAAATATGAGCTAATAATGTTTCTGTAAATTAACTGTTACTCTTGAATGGCGCTAAAAGGGCATTGAACCTGGTGTAGGCAACATAAAAGCTTCTTTAGGACTCAAAATGCCAAGTTGACTTGGACTTGACTTCATCGTCAAGATTTGAGATTTTCTTGTGACTCAAGATGAGGGGCTTATTCATAGTAGTTTTGGCAACATTATTACATTATTTTGCCACTGATTTGCTCTGCTTTTGGGTTATGTCATGCCAATAAGACAGTTTTCAATTTAAATGAGCTGGGAAATTATGCAAAAGAGGTGGAGAGAGATAGAGACCAAGAAAGAAAGACAGAGAGAGAGGAAGACAGACAATTGAAAAAACAGAGCGATGGAACTCCAGTACACCCCCGCCGCTCAGTGATTGGTGTGTCTCTCACACGGTGGAGGGGGAAGCTCTACTCTGCATTGCAGTGGCTGTCTGCTTGCTGCTGAGAGTGTGTGTGTGTGTGGTTGTATATGTGTCAGTGTGCCTAAATCTAATTTTATGGCTACATATCTTACTCTCAATGTGTGTCTCATCTATGTGTTGGCTGATGACCATGTGCCGTGATACCGTGTGTGTGTGTGTGTGTGTGTGTGTGTGTGTGTGTGTGTGTGTGTGTGTGTGTGTGTGTACAAGGAGCGATGTGGCACCTCGGATTTCCCAAAGTTGTAGCAGCTTTTGGCAACACTTTAACACCGCGTGGCAGAGGCAAAGCAGCGGGAGTGGGAGAAGTTCAGAGAAGCTATGGAGAAGGACTTTTGGTCGGCACCAAGGTGCTTCTGGAAAACCGTCTGGCACCTCAGGAGGGGGACGCGGGGAACCATCCAAGCTGTGTACTGCAAGTGTGGGACCCTGCTGACTTCGGCAGAGAAGGTTATCGGGCGTTGGAAGGAGCACTTTGAGGAACTCCTGAATCCAACTAACTCTATGGTAGAGGCAGAGCTGGAAGCTGATGGTGGACCGTCGTCAATTTCCCTAATGGAGGTCATTGAGGTAGTCAAACAACTCCACAGTGGCAAAGCCGCAGGGGTTGATGAGATCCGTCCAGAAATGCTGACGGCTTTGGGTGTTGAGGGGCTCTCTTGGTTGACACGCCTCGTCAACATTGCGTGGAAGTCTGGGACAGTGCCTACAGTGCCGGCAGACCGGGGTGGTGGTTCCCCTATTCAAAAATGGGGACCAGAGAGTGTGTGCCAACTACAGGGGTATCACACTTCTCAGCCTCCCTTGTAAAGTCTACTCCAAGGTGCTGGAAAGGAGGATTCGGCCGATAGTCGAACCTCTGATTGAAGAGGAACAATGCGTCCTGGTCGTGGAACAATGGACCAACTCTTCACTCTCGCAAGAATCCTGGAGGGGGCCTGGGAGTACTGTAATAGCAATTTAAATGTCTACTGTTTTAATTATATAAGTTTCCTATGTTAAACAAGCCAACTGCCATTTGATGTCAGTCAAATCAAACCAGGGCCAACTGCCATTTCATGTTAATAGAAGACAGACGCATCCTGATTAGACTGATTAACTAACAAAAGACAGGACACAGCCAAATCCTGATCAAACTGATTAACACACTGAGACAGAATATTGAGTGTATCACCCAATATTCTGTTTACATAACTATTATCTTACAAGCATCAAAGGGCAGTTTGGCTTGGCCCCCTGTGGTTTTTCATCACCTCGTCTCCAAACCAAATTGTATAAAATGCCTATGTGTCTTCTTCCAACCTGTGCCCTTCCATAGACTACGCTGTATTCTGTGAAACTGGTGCCATTTGTGGCCACAAATAAATGCACAAAGACAACTCTGTCTCTAGAGAGAGTTGTGTCCGGATACTAAGCAGTAAGTCGGACTCGTTCTCAGTGAATGTTGGCCCCCGCCTGCGCTTTATAACCAATCCTTTTTTTAATTTTCATGGACAGGATATCGAGGCGTAGTCGTGGAGGAGAGAGGTTGCAGTTCGGTGGCCTGAGGATCTCATCGCTGCTCTTTGCAGATGATGTGGTCCTTATGGCATCATCGGTCTGTGACCTTCAACAGTCACTGGATCGGTTTGCAGCCGAGTATGAGGTGGTTGAGATGAGGATCAGCACCTCAAAATCTGAGGCCATGGCTCTCAGCAGGAAACCGGTGGATTGCCTACTCCGGATAGGGAATGAGCCCTTACCCCAAGTGAAGGAGTTCAAGTACCTCGGGGTCTTGTTCGCGAGTGAGGGGACGATGGAGCGAGAGATTGGCTGGAGAATCGGAGTAGCAGGGGCGGTACTGCATTCGCTTTCCCGCACCGTTGTTACGAAAAGAGAGCTGAGCCAGAAGGTTTTCTCAGACTTATAATCTCCAGGTGGAGCTCAGATATGTGTGTGTTACTGTGTCACTGGGGGCTGTCCGCTCCGTGTAACGTTACGTTTTGATAGTTTGTATGTTGCTTGGGTCCGGGTGGCAGAGTCGTCTTTTTGTTTTGTCCTCCACGGCGATATATATATATAGATATACCCTGGAGGGGAGGGTGCTGAGGCTCGGATTCGGCCGGCATATATCCTGGCACCTGTAGTCACAGCGGGCTGATGGAGCATGGGTGTGCACCACATATTGGTGGTTTACCTCATGATCAGAAATTAGATATTGTTTACCTTACGTATTTCTTTATTACTACAGCAGTGAGCATATACACACATTGGCATCTTGAAAGTATTACTTTCTGCAAATATATTGCAATTTTTCCCTGGATTTCTTACCATAAATGAAGTTGTATAGAACTATGACAAAATGGTGCTTTTTCAAATGTTCATATTTATGAGATTATGTAGTTCCATTTTTAAGTAGAACGACAATTACTGTTTGAGGTAGAAACACTCAGTGCCAGCCATACAGAGTGCTCATGTTTTTCAGCAGATGATCGTACTAGTTTTAATACGTTGTAGTGATGGGAGTGTATGACCATCTTTTTAGTGCTGACCTGAGGTTATCACATCTGCGGTGGCGGAGAAGAAGAATCCATGTAGCCATTCATTAAGAGTGGGGTAAATCTTGGTCAAATGTAAAGAACATCTCTTGGTCATCTCCATCAGGTCATCCTCACAGTTTGTACTCACCCTGACAGCACACCTAACACCAGGTTGAGCATGAAGAAGGAACCGATGATGATGAGGGGGATGAAGTACAGCCAGTTCCACGTGTTCCCTGAGGCATCGTTGGCCTAAACACGCAAACACGCAGAGACAAAGAATAGGACTGTTAATACTGCTGTGTTGTTACATCTTAAGGATATGGCTGCTTTATACAGTATATCTCAAAAGTGAGTACACCCTTTAGATTTTTGCAAATATTCTGTTATATCCTTTCAGGGGATAACATTATCCTACTGAAACTTTGATATAACTTAAAGTAGTCAGTGTGCTGCTTGAATAACAGTATAGATTTATTGTCCTTTGAAAATTACTCAGTACACAGCTGTTAATGTCTAAACAGCTGGCAACAAAAGTGAGTACACCCCATAGTGAACATGTCTAAATTGTGCCCAAAGTGTCAATATTTTGTGTGACCACCATTGTTATCTAGCACTGCTTTAACCCTCCTGGGCATGGAATTCACCAGAGCTGCACAGGTTGCTTCTGGAATCTTCTTCCACTCCTCCACGACGACATCACGGAGCGCACGGATGTTGGACACCTTGCACTCCTCCACCTTCCTCTTGAGGATGCCCCACATGTGCTCAATTGGGTTTAGGTCTGGAGACATACTTGGCCAGTCCATCACCTTAACCTTCAGCTTCTTCAGCAAGGCCGTTGTCATCTTGGAGGTGTGTTTAGGGTCATTATCATGTTGGAAAACTGCCCTACGGCCCAGTTTCCGAAGAGAGGGGATCATGCTCTGCTGCAGGATGTCACAGTATATATTGGAATTCATGTGTCCCTCAATGAAATGCAGCTCCCCAGTGCCGGCAGCACTCATGCAGCCCCAGACCATGATGCTGCCACCACCATGCTTGACTGTAGGCAAAACACATTTGTCTTGGTACTCCTCACCAGGGTGCCGCCACACACGCCGGACACCATCTGACCCAAACAGGTTTATTTTGGTCTCATCAGACCACAGGACATGGTTCCAGTAACTCATGTTCTTGGATTCATTGTCTTCAGCAAACTGTTTGCGGGCTTTCTTATGCATCGGTTTCAGAAGGGGCTTCTGTCTGGGGCGACGGCCATACAAACCGATTTGATGCAGCGTTTGTGCATTGTGCGGCGTATGGTCTGGGCACTGACAGGCTGACATCCCACTTCTGCAACCTCTGCAGCAATGCTGGAAGCACTCGCACGTCTATTTTTGGAAACCAACCTCTGGATATGACGCTGAGCACGTGGACTCAACTTCTTTGGTCGACCCTGGCGAGGCCTGTTCCGAATGGAACCTGTCCTGGAAAACCGCTGTATGATCTTAGCCACTGTGCTGCAACTCATTTTCATGGTGTTGGCAATCTTCTTATAGCCAAGGCCATCTTTGTGAAGCGCAATAATCCTTTTTTTCAGCCGCTCAGAGAGTTCCTTGCCATGAGGTGCCATGTTGTCCAGCATTCAGAGAGAATTGTGCCCAAAACACCAAATTTAACAGCCCTGCTTATCATTTACACCTGAATCCTTGTAACACTAACGAGTCACATGACACCAGGGCGGGAAAACAACATCATTGGGCACAATTAGGACATGTTCACTATGGGGTGTACTCACTTTTGTTGCCAGCTGTTTAGACATTAACAGCTGTGTACTGAGTAATTTTCAAAGGACAATAAATCTATACTGTTATTCAAGCAGCACACTGACTACTTTAAGTTATATCAAAGTTTCAGTAGGATAATGTTATCCCCTGAAAGGATATAACAGAATATTTGCAAAAATCTAAAGGGTGTACTCACTTTTGAGATATACTGTATCTACAATTTTCTTGTCGTCTACAAAACCCATAAAAACCAACAATGTGTTAGTTCGTCTCAATGCTTTCTGACTTCCCTGCCCTCTCTGTGGCTCTCAGCCCCAAACACACTAGTTCCTGCTGAAGATATACATTTGATGTACAATAAAAAGGGCTCCGAAATATATTTTTTATATATATATTTGGTTTTTTTTTCGTATAACAACTGGTCACTGTACTTTACTCAGTTACTCCAATACTCAGACAGGAAGAAATAGTGCATTTGTCAGGGAATATTTTCAGTGGGAAATTTAACACACAGTTAGTTGCTCTGAGGAGTATATATAGTATATATATATATATATATTAGTATATATAGATGTATGTGGGATTAAGTCAAGATAAACTACATGGTACAATACATGTTATGTCACAGGGTGGCTCATTGAATTGCACTTTAGCATTAAAATGTCCTTTAATTGGAGGGAAATCCAGGCCATGAAGCAGTCCAACTCTAAAAGTACACAATGTAAACAGGAGTGCCCATATACTTTTGATGGGTATGAAATTCTACTTTGAAATGGGTATTGGCGTTGGTGTGGAGGAGAGATGCGCTTGTTTGTGGGTGTGGTTTGCTGTTGAAGCAATAATGTCAAAGGCAGCAGTCACAATCTGAGGCTCATGTTCTCCATTGTGACTTCCACCCTCCCCGAGGGCCTTCTACTGTATTAGTCTTTATATAATTATTTAGAGCGTGCACTCACAGTCTGATTATTACTTTGTGGGGTTAAATTTATTGTTGGAAATTGTCTGGTGATGCATTCATTTACTGAAATCCATTGTGATGCCTTCCCATTATTTGTGAGTGTGTTAATTTCTCGTGTTACATCCATCTCATTGTTTCCTCAGGTAAAGGCCTAGTCTAATTATTGTTATTGAACTAAGCAGAATGAATTACTCCTTCCACACAATAGAGGTATTATGCAGTCTAATTAGAGGGTAAAATGCTTTCATACAATATGGCATGCAAGACTCTACACTACACATCACAGGAGAATAAGTAAATCCGTAAAGAAACAAGCGCAAATTTGCAAAGCTGTAACCACACACATGCATGCATCCACGCATTCATACATTCACACACACGCAAACAACCTCCATGCCAAACCTTCGCCTGTATACTGTATAAATAAGTTTTAAAAAAGCAACACCATTTATTACAAGTTGACATGGAATGTAGTGGATGCTGGGGGGTCATAATGGCATTATTATGAAACTTACTTCTGCTTTTCTTGGCAAGACACAATCTACATAGCATTCACGTGTTAGGATTTCCTGTCAGCAACTTCCATTCTTCATCATTCATTTTGTTCATATGTTCCCCAGAAGATTATTCTGAATGTTGTGGGTGACTACTTGAACTTTCAATAACATTCAATAACTTCTAAGACGGACTCCAAATGTTATATTACAGGTCATTTATCAGACGCTCTTATCCAGAGACTAACTGTACTACTAACTAATTACTAACTACAGGGACAGTCTCCCTGGAGCAGCTCAGGGTTAAGTACCTGGTATTGAACTCACAACCTTCTGGTGTTGTGTTTGGAAGCTGTACCACTAGACCACTAGGCCATGACCACCAAATGTCAACCATTAGCCACCGCAGACTTCTGTCATATGTATCATGATGTGTTCACTGTCATCATGTCTGCAAGGGCTCTAGGCCGGAATGGGATAAAATGTTCCATGAGAGATACTATACAGTAGCCTAGAACCTTTACACTTTACTTTACAATTTACACTCAAATTCCTTACCCTGTAATCCACATCAAATCATTTTCCTGAATACTGAATACTTGGCAGTATTGACAAGTACTCAATTATGCTACATGTGCTGATGTACAGGTTCTACTGCCTTGATTATATTCAATTATTGCTAACATAGTTATTACTATATGTACGATAAAAACCTCAACTAACGAACCATCCTGCAGATTATAACAATTAAAGATTATATTAAACAAACAGTTGTTTTGACTTTTTGGCTGACGGGTTCTTTAGCTTTTACTCCTGTCTTAAACATCATCATATCCACAATGCACATTACAGGTAATCATCCGCTGTCGTCTGGTGAATTCAGCACCCCAAGAGGACGTTCTGGAACTCCACAGAAAGTGAGCACCTCGGATTTGGTCAGCCCTTTGCACTAGCATACTTCCCAGGTTCAAGTCCAGTGAAGTCCAAAATATCCCATCATCCAACACTCTGGTAATAAAATTGTCGAAAACCATTTCTGGATTATCATGAAATTTCTTAGACTAGTGCAGTGCCCGTTCTGGATGTGCTCGTGTCGCTGCTTCTTGGGTTTTGAAGTGAGTCTGTGCACGTATTTACGGTAGCAACTCTACAGTCTACGCATCATTAGTGCAAAAGCTGCCATGAAGTTCAATAAAGTCAAAGTCCCATTAAGTTAAATGTGTATGCCCGCTTTGGAAGGAAGTCAAAATTTAGACTGGCCAACACAGAGATGTCTTAATTTAAACGGTCAAATTTATGTAATCTTACCCTGCTGTTTTCAGGCAGTACACAGGAGTAAATGCAATACACAATATAAATAATAAATTAGAATTCTCTAATAAACTACCCTTAACTACATATTGCATATCTGATCAACTCCAACCAAGAAAGGTCTCTACGCAGTCACTACTGACTTAATACAACTATTTAACATGATGCAGGATGTCTTTCTTGCTCACCAGCGATTTCTCAGCATCAATCAAATCAAATTGATTTATACAGCCCAATATCACAAATGACACATTTGTCTCAGTGGGCTTTACAGACTGTACAGCATACAACACCTTTTGTCCTTAGACCCTCGCACCGCACAAGGAAAAACACACTTACCCCTTCACACTCACACACTGATGGCAGAGCTGCCATACAAGATGCCAAACTGCTCATCAGGGTATTGAACTCCTTATCTTCAGAATAGTGAACAACCTCCTGAGCCACACACTCCAAGTGAAGTACATACCCTATTCAAGCTGATTTTATTTAACCTCTTAAGAGGTGGGGGAATTTACCCGAAAATACCTACAAACGACATACCCAAAGTAAATTGAAAGCTGCTCTTCAACCATTTGCACCAGCTGCATGATTTTGGTCTCATTCATGTGACATAAATGATGGTGTGATCAAAAAAGAAAAAGAAAGGATGAAGTCCAGGATAATGTCAAAAAGGCTTAAAATAATAATAATATATATATATATATATATATATATATATATATATATATATATATATATATATGTATAAACGTGGGCGTCAGGCAGGACCAGGGCAGCAGCCGCAGCCTCAATGTGCTCAGTGCTGCCACTGATGGTTGGAAACTATATTCAAAGCGGAAAAACACTTTGCAAATGTAATTCATGAGACAGGTGCGTAGGAGAGTGGTATATTTGCTTTTGGAAACTATATTACCAAAGAAAACTACAAGAGTGAAGCTCTAATGGATAGCGTTAGCACATTGACTTTCTTGTTATTCACAGCACTGCTGAATGATAAACAGTTTTCAAATCCAAATCAAGGCTAGAAAAGGCAAGAGCTACAATTTAAATTCTAACTTACATTACAAATATCATAAAAAGATGTAAGAAGTGAAAGTTGACGGCAAAACAGCTGTTACAGGGGGCTTTTTTTATGAAATTAATTTGCATGTCAACATATTTTTTCAAACTTTTTTCAAATTTTTGTCATGAACAAACCCTGCTGACTTCGACTGAGAAGGTTATCGGGCGGTGGACTTTGAAGAACTCGTGAATCCGAATAACACGCCCTCTATGGTAGAGGCAGACCTGGAAGCTGATGGGGACCATTGTCAATTTTCATGATTGAAATCACTGAGGTAGTCAAACAACTCCACAGTGGCAAAGCTGCAGGGGTTGATGAGATCCGTCCAGAAATGCTGAAGGCTTTGGGTGTTGAGGGGCTGTCTTGGTTGACATGCCTCGTCAACATTGTGTGGAAGTCTGGGACAGTGCCTATTGGGTGGCAGACCGGGGTGGTGGTTCCCCTATTCAAAAAGGGGTATCACACTTCTCAGCCTCCCTGGTAAAGTCTACTCCAAGGTGCTGGAAAGGAGGGTTCGGCCTGATTGAAGAGGAACAATGCGGATTCCGTCCTGGTCGTGGAACAACAGACCCACTCTTCACTCTCACAAGGATCCTGGATGGGGCCTGGGAGTACAACCATCCGGTCTACATGTGTTTTGTGGATCTGGATACCGGGTCCCCCGGGTGATACTGTGGGGGGTGCTGCGGGAGTATGGGGTGAGGGGGTCACTTCTGAGGGCCATCCAATCCCTGTACGCCCAAAGCGAAAATTGTGTCCGGATACTCGGCAGTAAGTCGGACTCGTTCCCAGTGGATAGTTGGCCTCCGCCAGGGCTGTGCTTTAGCACCAATCCTGTTCGTGATTTTCATGGATAGGATATCGAAGCGTAGTCGTGGAGGAGAGAGGTTGCAGTTCGGTGGCCTGAGGATCTCATCGCTGCTGTTGCAGATGATGTGGTCCTTATGGCATCATCGGTCTGTGACCTTCAACAGTCACTGGATCGGTTCGCAGCCGAGTGTGAGGTGGTTGGGATGAGGATCAGCACCACAAGATCTGAGGCCATGGCTCTCAGCAGGAAACCGGTGGATTGAGCCTTTACCCCAAGTGAAGGAGTTCAAGTACCTCGGGGTCTTGTTCGCGAGTGAGGGAACGATGGAGCGAGAGATTGGCCGGAGAATCAGAGCAGCTTGGGGCGGTATTGCAGTCGCTTTACCGCACCGTTGTGACGAAAAGAGAGCTCAGCCACAAGGCAAAGCTCTCGATCTACCAGTTGATCTTTGTTCCTACCGTCACCTATGGTCATGAAGGTCATGACCGAAAGAACGAGATTGCGGGTACAAGCGGCCAAAATGTTTTTTCAGGTGGGTGGCTGCCATCTCCCTTAGAGATAGGGTGAGAAGCTCAGCCATCCGGGAGAGACTCGGATTATAGCCGCTGCTCCTTTACGTTGAAAGGAGCCAGTTGAGGTGGTTCGAGCATCTAGTAAGGATGCCACCTGGGCGCCTCCGTAGGGAGCTGGGAGGAGACCCCGGGGTAGACCCAGGACTCAGTGGAGAGATTATATCTCCTCACTGACCTGGGAACACCTCGGGATCCCCCCAGTCAGAGCTGGCGGATGTGGCCCGGAGAAGGGAAGTTTGGGGTTCCTTACTGGAGCTGCTGCCCCACGACCTGACTCCAGATAAGCGGTAGACGATGGATTGATGAATATTTTCACAGAGAACAAATATTACAAATATTACATGGCAAAAAAGCTTTCCAACAGCAAATAAGGGCAGTGACCAATCACGTTGTGCAGAACAAACGTCAAGTCAAAGCGTACACTATCGTAGTGTAGCCAAGGGTTATACATTGCACCTATACTTATGAGAACTATAAAACAACGACACTGAGGTTCCATAGTCCGAACCAAGACGGCAAACTTTAACTTTGAGAAATGAAGCGCAAACTACCAGTTCCACTTCTTTCGTTCTTACCTATTATAATAACAGCCCTAGACATATACATTGCGTAACTGTTTAAAAGAGGGAACTCAAAATTCACTCAGAGTATTTTGCTAAAAGAAAACTCAATAGAGAATGTGTCATGAGAAATTATGTTGAATCTTTTGTTTTTCTCTGAAGAATGAGCTGACTCGAATCTATTTGAACTTTTCATTGAAAAAGTGCTGCAACAAAATAACCGTGCTGCATGTATGAATAGTTTTGATGCAAAACAGTGTTTATTTGTCACTTCCCTGTTGTGTAAAAGCCTTTAGTCGGCTGTAGCTAATTAATTCTAATTAAGTGAGTCTGCCAAAATATAAAATCTAATTCTTTACTGCTTATTGCTTAATACCCTCTCGCCATCTGTACTTCTCAGTCAAATATGACTTCAACAAGACCAACAGCAGGTGGATAGTAAACTGAATTTGCCAGTTAAAGTTCTCCGTACATCATATCATCATCTGTAGCGTATCACTGTTTTAGCTTGTCCTGTCAATCTCTGCAGCTAACGTTACATTAAGAAGCTAAAGTGCAGTAGAGTCATGAGGGACCAACATCACTATTCCCTATCAAATGTGACGCACGGTACTGTGGGATTGTTAGCAAAGAGTACATGGCATTACATTACTGCATTAAAAATATAGTGCACCGTATAGCACACAGGGAGTGAGTTCAGACAGCTCGGCAGTTTGTCAATATTAACATGATATCAATAATATAAAGCAATATTTTTGTAAAATAAGTGGAACCTAATGTCATATCTAAGACCCCATTTACACTTTAATTTCAAGTTCCCGTACCATGATTAAATTCAGATGAGATTCAAGACACTTACATTGTCAATAAGCCACATATCAAACCTGATTGCAATCCATTTTGTTTTTCACCAGCTACATCAACACATGATGAATCGTATAAAGGATTAAGAATAAAAAAAAAGTTTCATCGTTTTCACAGACTCTGACATATACATATCAATGCTACCTGTCCCACACAGATCTGTTCAGGGATCAGATAAACACTACACCAGAACTTACTAATATATTATTTTGTTTGTTTGTTTGATGGGAAGTCTACTTCAACAACAAAGACAACGAGCGCAGCAGGAACAGGGAAAGGGTGATGGGGCAATCTCTGTTGAACTGCTGCCAGTCAATGCCTACAAGAAGGCCTGGGTTGTAAAAAGAATCATCTGTCATAATGTAGCTCTGAGCTGGGAGTGACTGCAGAGGGCAGGGCATATTGGTGCATTAGCTGGTGTTGGGGTGAGGCTGCCTCAGACCTTGGCTAACAGAATGGAGAGAGCAAACAAGGCAATAGAAAAGCCATTAGTAGTCCTGTTTTGCTCCTTAAAGTGTTAGCCTGAGGACTGCCATCAATAGCAATGCCCCACCCATACTGTCTGAGAGACTAGACACAGAGCAGGAAATCACAGGCACTGACTCATACAAACACCACGAACACGCTTTAGACTTGAATTCACACGGCTAAAACCTGACACTTTTTATATACTATTTAATCTTCATTATCTTAAATAATTAAAGTATTGCAAGAAATAGAGATTTCCACCACTTCTAATGTGGACTGGAGACAGGGTTACAGCAGTACTGGATGACAAGTGGCAGTGTATGCTCTGCACTGTATGTTGTTCTTGCTGTCGTCCTTTAGCCACCTTGTAAACATCCTGCTCCCCAGAACTCCGTCTGATAGCATCTGAAAGTCTGCTGGACTCGTGCAAATGACCTTAACTAGCCCTGACAAGCCCTAGAAAAGGCTGGTGAAGCCAACAGTACCCTCTCCTATGTAACATTGAGACAGTGCAACACTTAAAGACTGCCAAGACAACAGACCACGCCCATGTTAGAAGCACTGCAGGCAATTTTACTACTGTAACCATGAGCAAACATACAATATATTGTGGCTTAGAAGATTAATACAAAAATTACAAAGATGATCAAACTAATATATAGATAGATTTAGTGTTTGTAGTATGTATATTGTACATGTAGTATTGTAGTATGAGTATTGTATTATATATTTCTATTAAAAGTGAATTAAAAGTTGATGGAAAAATTTCTTTTTTGAAATGTGATGTTCCATATTTATGCTTGATTTTTTATTTTGTTTGTGTCTCCTTCTGTGTTTTCTGTCTGTAACTGTGCATTTATTTATTCATGCTGTTGTGTGTCTGTCTCAGCCAGGTCTAGTTAGATTGTTAATCTCAATGGGAACCTTCTGGGTAAATTAAGGTTACATTCAAATAAAGAATGTCGTCAGATTTTACAGATTGCATTTCCAGCTGGCTGAGATTTGATGCCAATGCTGCCAGAAGACCTTCAGATGTTGATCCAAAAGCATTCTCAATTACACTGTGTTTACACCTTCATTAAAGGATATGTTCACGTTCTAGAGTCTGTCCTAATACAATATGGAATACATTCAAATAGTTAGTGGTTTATATGAGGCTTCAGCAGTCTGAACTCAAGAGGGTGTTTCTTAGTTAAAGGTTCAATGTGTTGCCCGAATGTATTGCAACTGGGAGACAGCTCGAATATAGTTAGAGCTACCCCAGATCCAGGGGGAGGGGGACTGCCTCGACCCCTCGCCGGATCCTCAGACTTTCTGTTACTGCCGTTTTGCAGGTTAAACCCAGCGCTCCCCCAGCACGCTGTGACTCCTCCAGGTGCTGGTGTTTTCGCTGGCCGAATCCAAGCCGCCACAGCCGCTAACTGAAGGTCCGTCCCCTAGAGCTGCTGCACGCTCCCCAAAGCAAAGCAGTTCTATGTCAACGGGGAGGGCGAAACAAGAACACAAGTTGTGCCTTCGTCTCTGCCATTCAAGTTAATAAACAAAATATCCGTACACCACTCAGTTAGTCCCAAAGTCAACACAAACAAACATCAATTTAGATGGGCCGCCTTGCCTAAATTGACCCCCGCCGTGCCTAGGCATCTTTTTTAAATGTATTTTTAAGATGTTTATTAAACTAAAATAATAACTGTGCGCAGGTTGTATTTAACACTAGCGAGTTCAGAGATAGAGCGAGACACACACACGAGACAGAGAGAGAGAGAGAGAGAGAGAGAGAGAGAGTGTTTGTGTGCGTGTTAGATGGCAAGTTAGTAATTAGGATTTTATTAAACTACCAATCTAAGAACACCACCGCAAATCATCAAGTGGGGTCAATAAAATCATGTGTACAGTCACGACACAAATACAAGGAAAATCAGGTGCGATGGTTTTATCAGAACTATTTCATGACCTAATCTTAGTTAGTTGTTGGTTATTATCGATGTACAATTCATATTAATTGGAGGATTCATCAACAAATCCACTTTGCTTTTTCTAATCCTACACACTAACTGTACTGTATGTTCAGGCAAAGTATAAAGAGATCAAGCGCCTCTAATACTTTATAGCAACAAGGTATTCTAATGAGAAAGTGACAGTTTGAGTTTTGCTCTCCATGCCCATCAGAGTCACAGCTTTGGCAGAGACAGACGAGGGCCATGATGAATGGCCACTCTGATGAAGATCCCGGGTCCCACAGCTGCAGGAAATGAGACAGCCGTCACTTCTCTCTTGACAACTCAATCAGAGAATCCACCAATCATATTCAGCCAAAACAGGCCTGTGCAGCAAAAAGAGCTTAGCACCTCTGTCTAATGGGGATACGAGAGATGCCGATTCACACAGGACTAATGTTATGACAGAACCTCTGTGGTGAGATATGCTCGGTCATTTGCGGGGGAATTTTGACCTGACAAACAGGATTAAGATCACAGACGACCTCCGAAATGATTACAAATTACTAGAGGTGCACAGGTCTAGTTAACATTGAGTTACACCTATTGTGCTCAATCTGCTTTCACTCTTGCTCTTGGGTATAATAAAGTTAATTTGTAGCTCTGTCCTGCTGTCCATGTTCCTGATAAATGTGTAACTGTTACAGGGGGGGAAACAATTATTTGACCTCAAAGAAAGCAGCATACCCTATCTACCACGCCTCTCAGCAACCAAACTACTATTGATCGCTTTCAACCTCCCTCCTCTCTTACTTAAACCCTACTAGAAGAAACTCACACTTCTACACACAAGCTTTTCCTACTACAGCTGTTTTACAATTCAGCCTATTGCATAATTGTTTGCATGTATGATATGATCCTGACTTTATGCAAATAGAAGAGATCTGTGATGTTTTTCATGCTAGCAGTAAAGCTGCTGTGCTGTGGTCCTAATGAGAGCCGGAGCTGTGTGTGAGTCATCCTCCGCAGGCTCTTATGCTTGTCTCTAATCATCCCCCCGAGGACGGCTGGGACGGGAAGGAGCAGTCAGGAGGAAGAGCGCAATGTCACAGCAATGATGTACAGGACAGAAGAGCCTGAACATTCACACGGGCATGCTTTCTATAGACTGGTTTTTACATTCTTTGGCTTGGCAACTAAATATGATCAGGATTTTGACTTGAAATACAACAGCCACTGTAAAGTAAGGAATTTAACTCAATGCTACCATAACAGTCATCATTACATAACAGTAACTTTGTGCTGAATGACTCTCCTTCAATAACTGTGGCAAAAATAAATTGGCAATATTAAAGAGGGAGGATTATTTTTGCTACGTCCTAACCAATAACTAGCAAGTGACGAATCTGACCCAATGGAGCCAGTGATGCATTTCCGTTAGTACAGAAGCTGCATTTGTTAGGAGCAGATAACATCGTTTGTCATGATGTTCTAAGAATATGTACTTATAGCTAACAGATATATTTAGCATTATGAAAATTAGTTAGCTAGGGTGTTTGCAACCGTCAGTTGACATAAAATATATGTAACTTAAAATAACTTAAAATATTGATAGTTTGACTAACGTTAATGCTCTGTGTTGGCAGATCTTGCGAGAGTGTGTTGCTGAGGCAGACAAATCAGAAAAATAGGTCAAGAAAAAAAGTTAATTTTAGTATCAGAATGTTCTGAAGATTTGTGGTTTGTGAAAAATGGGTCCAACATTTAACGTTGGTGACTATGGGGCGAAATAATAGGTAGACTAGTCATAATCTGTGTTCACGTTCACTTCTCTCATTTGAGTGAATAGACTCAGACTTGCCGCTCGTGTCCTAATGAGGTGTGACACAGATACAGGTTATTGACTCAGCTCTGGCTGTACCCACAGCCCTTAACAGACATGGTGCTTTAGAAACAGCATTTAGGCCCAGATGTGTTTCCGGTTAGTGGACTCACGTTGTATAGAATCTCTACCCATCCCTCCATGGTGATGCACTGAAAAACAGTGAGAACAGCGAAGAGGATATTGTCAAAGTTGGTGATGCCAAAGTTGGGTCCGGTCCAGTACTCCTTGCAGGTGGTACCATTGTCGCAGGTCCTTGCCGGCGCCTCCAGCCCACAGGGGAAATCTGCTGCTTGCTCGTCTACAGCCGCAAACATACAATTTACACACCATCACAAATGCAGAAATACACTAACATGCCATGATATTTTTAGAGAAGGCTGGGGATGTATTATGTAAAAGTGAAACAGAAAAACATTCCATCTTATGCATAAAACATTGGTTCCACTACAATGATGTGGCAACATTTAAGCAAGTACTTTTGACATAATTTCCTGTTTTTATCCACAGTGATTACATTTACATTACAACCCACGCTGTTCTCTTCAATGCTGTTACAGAAATGTACATGTTTTAACTTCTGCTCTGATCCACTCCGCACTTTGTTTACATAATCTATGGATCTAAATCATCATTTGAAAAATAAATGTAAACTGAAAGTTCAAGTTTTGATCTTGAACTTTGAAAAATACAATAATATATTCAAACTAAAAATAAGTGTATGAAAGGTTTTTTCAGGTTGAATATTATTTTTGATTTAGTTCTGTAATTCTTTAGAATAAATTATTTATTAAAAAAGTTCTCTTTCATATATATTTAGATATTTGAGTTCTTGTTTTTTTCACTTGCAGATTTTATGCTTTCACATGCTATACACATATTCCCGTGATTGGCAGTAAAAAACTGACACCAGTGACAAAGTTCCGTTAAGCAAGCTGTCTGACCGTACTGAGTACCAACAGAGCAATAAACTGTAACAGATTGTGCAGTTCAACAAACCAACACCGAAACTGAGAAAAAAATGTATCTGAATCTGAAAACATAAAATCTGCAAATGAAACTCAAATATCAAAATATTTATGAAAGTGAAAAATGAAAATAAATCATTTATTAAAAATAATTACAGAACTGAATCAAAGTAATATTCAACCAAAAAATAAATTTCATTCGCTTATTTTTAGTTTCAATATATTATTGTATTTTAGTTTATTTTATTTTATTAAAATGACCTAAACTTACATACAATCATGCCGAGGTTAACACCAAGAACTTGTTTCTCCCTTGTTCTCCTCTTGCTTACCTGTGTCTATTCTGAAGCAGGTGCGATGGAACTTGCCCATGTAGAAGTCAAGGCCGATGATGGCGAACATGAGGATGGCAAAAAAGAGCAGCAAGCCGATCTGCAGCAGTGGTACCATGGCTTTCATAATGGACTTCAATACCACCTGAAGACCTGATGCAGACAATAGAAACATGCTTTTAAATGTTTTATTTTATTAACATAATGTATCTTTTGTTAGCCTTGATTGGAGAGTGACAGTGCGAGAGAGAAAGGTATGGCCTGCAACTAAAGTTCCCTTGAAGTATTGACTGATCACACAGGTGGAGATTGTTAAAGGAACTCTTTGACAATTCAGTGTATGCACTGTGGGACATACTACACTGTTACCTCTCTAAGAATCAAGGTGCTGATAGTGTTAGTGGACTACTTTTCTATCAGCACAGGCTTATCATCTTCAACCTTTTCCTTTAAACTTTAAAGGATGACTTTTTGGAAAACATGCACTCTGAGAGTGAGATGAGAAAGTCAATGTCAGTCTCATGTCTGTCTGTTAAGTACAGAGCTAGAATCAAGACTTGGTTAGCCTAGCTTAGCATAAAGACAAGAAGCAGGGGGAAACAGCTAGCTTTGTCCAAAATTAAAAAATACACCTCCCAAGACCTCTGAAGCACTGGTTAACGCATTGTGTTTTGTTTGTTTATAAATGTAATTTTAATATTATTTTATTATTTAGTTATTATTACTATCATTATTATTATTATCATTTAGTTACGGGCAAGAATTATTCATCCATCCACCCAGTATTCTGCAGTTTCGCTAGGTGTGGCACAGGTTTTGGGTTTGGTCATCAAACTTGGCAACCTCACTGTGACAACAAGCCCGGCTGTTGTCTGACAAGAGATAACTCCGTCTTGTAACTCCTCCTAAAACCACAAATGGTTCTTTTTACATTTGTGGTTTGTGTTATTTAGCCAGTTTTAGGTCTTAATGCTGAGCCAGGCAACGTCCTGACTCTAACTCAGTTTCTGGAATATCTTTGATAATGCTGTATTGTTATCAGTGCTAGTTAGTAAGCTCATTATCACTAATTGCTATAAAAATATGTTTAAATGTGAAGTTAACTTACTTGGAATACCGGAGACCAGTTTGAGCGGCCGCAGTACTCTCACCGCCCTCAGTGTTCTGAGATCAAAGTCAGCCCCTACAGTTGCCAGGATCCTGCACACACAACAGTATGGAATCAAGATTACAGCTACTTGTTATAGTCTCAGCTTTTTGTCTCAAACACATTTGCTACATGTATCACTTTTAATATCGTTTAGTCATCATCAAATCATTTATGAAGACTTAACACTAAACTGAGACTAACTGTCTACAGAGGAGAGATTTCCTTACAGTTAGAACACAGCACAGATTTGTACTTTTCAGATTGCACATTGATATTCGTAACAGCTTGTCTACACAAGTCTGTCTGATGCGCATCTGACGGAGCAGAAACACTCGATTTTAATCAAAGATGTTTAAACAGACTGCGTAATGGTATCTTCACGCTTAAAGTATTTCCTTTCATTTAATGTGCATAACTACAGTGATTGTGTATTGGGCTCTACTAAAGCTACAGCTGCTGCTGCTGCTCTGCGAACATGCTGCTTTTGCTCCACGAGCTGTGTCGACATAGTATATGGCACCATAAATGGTGTAAAAGTAGGGATGCATGATATTGGATGTTTGCTGATATGCTGATATTCAACTCATTTTGGCCGATTGCCGATGTTGTTTTCGATATAGGCCCATATTTATTTCCAACTAACTGTCGAGAAAATCAAGTCTCCCCTGTAGTGAAACTGGGAAAATAAGAAAACTACTTCAACTCAGGTTACATGTAAAAAATGCAATGTATCGACAACAGCGACACTTTTGAATCACCTGCTGACCAATGACATCATTCTGCATCTCTTTTAAAAAGCTTCAGAGTGTTGGATTCTTTAAAAAGATATATCCACAAATATTACTCAAAACATTGTACTATTAAAAAAGGACCAAGTAAAGTAAAAGTTCCATCCAGCTTGAACAGTATTGAAATCCAGTATAACTGCATTACTGTAACTAAAGTGCCACAGGCGATGAAGTGTGAACTGGAACATTGTTTGATGAGTTGGGAAAGTTCTCAGTTGTTGCTCATGAATGCATGGCTACTGACAGACACAGTGGTAAAGCGTCAGTCCTGTCTTAGTATGTCCAAGCGGTGTTTGGCTGACATTTGAAAATGGTGCAGATAGTTCGGTCCTATTTGAATGTCATTCAGGTCTGGAGGATGGAGGAGCCCCAGCTCCCTGAGATCCCTCATACTTTTGTTCCCATTAGTACTAACTTGTTGTTTTTATATTAACAGATTGTAGGTTATACGTTATTTATGTAGTGGTGATTACTGAAAGTGAATTGTCGCGAGGTTCCATTTCAAACTCCTTGGAAAAAATTGGAAAAACATCAGTGTAGTCGGGAAATATTATGAAGGTGTGATTTATTATGTCGGTCTCCTAAGGTGCCAAGAATGAGAATATTTACAAAAAAGTGAGAAAGAGAGCAGAGCAGGTCCATATCGCCCAACACACAGTCTGAGACTCACTTTATTTAGGCTATTCGGCTTTCTTGCTGGGAATTAGATAAAAAGATCGTTATCAATACAAATACCAATGTATTAAGGTGCATGAAGACAGAGAGCAAAGCCACGTTTTGCCCTGTGTCATTCGCTCAAATTTCACAGCAGGACCTGAGGAGTTTAAGTAAATACTGTACATTAAATGAGGTCATTTTTACTTATGTAGACCTGTGTGATTTGCCCCAAACTGCCAATGTCCCAACTTTACAGACGCACAACTAGCTACAGTAGAAATGGACTGTGTGTGCGTGTGGGACTTAGAACTCACCAGAAATGTGAGTTCTTTCTGTTATTTACCTCCAGTCTCTCTGCTTTTCACTTGTCTGTGTACGTTTAAAAAGCACATTCATAAAACTCCGGGAAGTCTACAAATATTCCGATCAAGTTGAAACATTTTGAACTCGTGCAAATACGTGTCTAATGGCATCCTTCCACTGACTTTGTATGTCATCTTGTGATAAAACGAGTTCCAGATGGCTGCTACCTGGATGTGTGCCTCGACCCGCCCTTGAGTTAAGAATAATAAAGTGCTGCATTTTCTGCAAACACTCAAAACTAATTGCTCGGCCTTAACAGACAACTGATCAGATTTACCATCACACTATTTAAAGTGGTGGCTGCTGCCAACAGAAGTGTTCTTCTTCTTAGTTTACTGACTATTTCTTTTGTCCACCATCGGGCTAAACAAGCCAACTAGGAGTAGAATTCCTATTTACTGTCTTTGAGCCATTATTATAGACAGCTTGATCAGCAGATCATTTCGTAGACTTAATTGAGCAATTGGAAAGAAACATGTTCGATATATGTTCAATAATTTATGGACTCCACTAAACAAGGATGAACAGTATAATGGAAGATGTACAGGGCATAAAAATGTTTGCAATTCTAGCAAAAGTATGTAGATGATCTTAACAAAAGTCTGTCTGACCATGTCACTGGTCTTCTTTTAAAAAACTTTCTGGAAAATCAGAATATCTCAAGAGCCAGTGAGAGGAACCACATCATCATTGATGGAGTCCCTTGAGAAAGGAGTAAATCATGGCAAGGCACAGAATCTAAAGTTAAACAACTGCTGGCTGACTAATTGGAATTTGACCCAAATATACGTTTGAATATGTAATACATTACAAGGCAATATGTTTAGAGCAATCAAAGAGGAAAAAAACTTAAAGGCACAAAGATCTTCATCAATGAAGATTTTACAGACAATGTGAGACAGTAACAAATGAGCCCTCAACTTACGGAAGCACGTAACAAGGGACAAATTGCATATCTACAATTTCATAACATGCCCATATTTTATCTTAGTAACTGCGTCAGTCTTCATTCTGTATTGTTGTCAGGTAAATTAATCCATATTGGAAAGACTATCGTATGTATTTGTTTACCTCAATCAATATATATATATCTACACTACGAATATGTTTCTCTGCAATTATGTATTTTCTGCACTGAGTGTATTACAAACATAATAGGGGCACTTCCCCTTTAAGAAAACGGGTCAACAAACTATTACTACCTGACTGCTGACGGAGGATCGTGTTGGCGCCAAACTGGGACCAATGAGGAGAAGGTCAACGCCTACTCCATGTATTAGATGCGATGATTTCAAATGTTTGGAGACACCTGGAGTGGAGCCGTGAGACCGCAACGATGTGGCTCTTTGAGCCATGCGGTCTATGGAAACGGCGACGCAAAATGTGTCCTCAGCTGAGAATATTTTCTATGTTTGACTTATCACGTTAAATAAATATATCGATTGAACTAGAGGATTGCTGTTTTGATTCGACATTTAAGCTCCGAGTTCTTCAGCTTTTTCCCAACCCTTTAATTGGCGTCCCTGGGTGGGCTCCCGAAAGGAGAAGTGAAGAACGATCGCCGAGTATCGTTGACTGGTATTCATTGCACGTGCAAAAGATCAGGTGAGAGTGAACACCGGTTAAAACAAATATTCACTGCAGGTAGACTAGGAAAACTTATTAATGAATGCCAGCAACAATGTTCGACGGTCATAGCTAATACAACTGCTGTTAAACGATAAAAAGCAATCCTGAATGTTGAAATACAAGTGATAAGAGCAAGCATCGAAAATATTAATTGTGTTAACGATATTTATTAAAAGCCTTGGGAGGGCTCCAGCGTAGTCTGGTTAGAGTTCTGGGAGAACTTATAGATTAATCAAACAAATCCCAGGGGGTGTCCGGTCTGGTACCGGATAAAGCTTATGGTAAGCTTGCATTGAATGTAGTTTAATACGAAAACACCTTTGGAAGGTAGCTAAGAAAGCTTAGTTAGTTTAATGTTAAAGAAGTCCTTTGGAAGGCAGATAGGTATAGTTTAATTCAAAGATTTAGGGGAAGCGTGGCTTAGAAGCTAGTGTTGTTTACCAAAGGAGGATAGTGATTATAATCCTGAATTACGTGAGAACCGATGACGATCGCCTCATAGTCTCAGATGTTGTATATCATCTCCTTTGCGGCAAGCATAGTGTAAAACATGTTAAGATTTGTTGTATTGTTGTATTGTTGTGAGTAAAGTGTGTCTAAAGCAGGCCTAAGGCGAGGCTAAGCTAGCGTTGATATTTAGCTAATGCATTGGAGTTTGTAGAACGGGTGAAAACTGTTCAAACTGACTGGGGGACGGTTGTGAAATCAAAGAGAACCGTGGAGTGTGTGTGTGAAGTAGTTTTAAGTTGGAAAAACGTGAAAGAAGGAGACGTTTTTGTGAAAGGCCTCAGAGATTAGGACCAGCTAACGGTGGCCACGTGATGCTGGGTCGCTAATTCCGCCTACTTGAGGTTACGAGGCATGTGAAAGTAAATTGTGATAAACCTAAACCTTGAGTCTTATGCTGGAGCATTTTGGGTGTTAATAAAATGCATAAGTGATGTAGTGACCGAGTGATTAAAACCAAAAATGCGAGTTTTCTCCAAACTGGAAGGAGAGAAAATTTAGAACAAAGAAAACTCCATTTTCTATCCTTCTTCATCCGGTGGGAATTTAAAAAACCCACAACCCCGGTTGATAGCTAAATGCCTCTGGTGGACAAAATTGAGACTACAACTAAAAGTTTATAGAAACTTTACAAAATTTAAACACCTCCACCTATAGGACGGCAATTAAAGCGCACCTAAATTTAAAACCGTGCACCAGCAGACAAATTGGTAAATTACAATTAAAATCCAATTGAATTGAGGAAAGCTAAAGAGAAGAAAAAGGTGAAACCAGAACCCCAGACTGTAGACCTGGACGTCAGAAAAAGGACTGACAAGAGAACATGACTCCCCAGCAACGGGGATCCACACTTCCGGAACCAGGTCGTATATCTGCATTCACACACACTATCATAGTCAATTAAAGGAGGCTGAATTGTAAAGTGTAGAAAACTGTCTCTTATATGTTTTTGAGAAAACATGTTTAATAAGTGTGTGGGTGACAGATATGTAGACTTTTTGTGTAATTCTGGAGCAGACAGAAATGATTAGAACAGAACAGAGCCGCAAAATACTCAGAATAAAGAGCGTAAAATAAAAACAATCAGCTAATGATAGATTACGTTCAGAATAATAAATAATAATAAAAGACTTTAGTATCAGGCCATATTAGAGATGGTATCTGTTTAAGCAAGAAGTGTCAGCATAACCCATTTAACACACACGGTCACAGCTTCTTTGTATCCCTCTGTAAAAGGCCGGCGTGATTCCCTCTTGGATGGCTGTCCGTTCCCACCTCTCCCAAAAATATTAAGCAAACCTCATGACATTTTGTGAAAGACTATAATCGTCGACAGACGAATAGTAGGGAGATAGAATCTTCTGAGAGTTTAGTCTAAACAGTGTAGGGAGCTAGAAGCTCCTGAGGGTCCGATCGTAAATATCATGAGGAAGAAATATGGTGAAGAGAGTTTGTAAGATAATAGGGAATGAAACAGCTGACAAATTATTTAAGAAAATAAAGTTTTGGTAAACTCATCTGTTTTAGAAATACCAGACTATAAGAAGCCTTTTATTTAAACAGCAGACTTCATGACATTAGTATTAACACAGAACCATGGAGATAAGAGTAGACCAGTGATTCACTACTCTTCACAACTAGACCCAGTAGATAAGGCAATGCCTGACCGCACATGAGCAGTAACTGCAGCTTCAATGGCAGGTCAGGCCTCTGCATCAAGTGTTATTCAGGCCATTGACTTTAACAGTGACACATGCAGTGTCAGTTTTGTTTTCACAACCCCATCTGACTATAGAATAATGTACAACTTTGATCCATCTACATTAATTCCAACAGCTGAGGACGGAGAACCACATGACTGAACGACAGAGACGGACAAGGAACTTCACCAAGACCAGACTTGACTGACGTTCCCTAAGAGGAACCAGAGATAGAAATGTTTGTTAACGGATCATGTAAAGTAACCTAGAGGATCCGAATGTGACAAGATTTCTGTAGTGACACAGACCGACGTATTAAAAGCAGAAGCTCTACCCAATCATCTGTCAGCAGAGCAGCAGAACTGATAGCATTGACAGAGACGACTGACGAAAGAACACTTGACCAGAGAAGAACTCAGTACTACCAAGAAGATTATATAAATGTGTGTATTGAGACACGGTATTTGACCATGTCTCAAAAGGGGGAGTATTATATTGAGTATTATATTAATAGAGTATATTCATAGCATTTGATTCAAAGGCCGACTCCAATAAAATCCATGCAGATGTGCTGAAACGGATATTCTGAACTAAATAAATATAAAGGAAATAAATATAGTTTAACGATTATAGACGTGTATATAAAATGAGCTGAAGTATTTCCAACACATACAGTAGACGCTATGACAGTAGCTAAAGTGTTTACAGCTAAATGAACTGTAAAATAAGGTAATGTGGGTAAAGGATAATAATAATGATAATAATAAGCTTTACGTAAGAATTGCAGGCCAAAGTACTTGCACTGCAAAAACATAAAACATTAGACAGAATAAGAACATTTAGGGTACAATAATCAGTGTTGATGTAAATAAGTGTGAAAGACTAATGGTATAAAAGAACAATGGAAATCATGCCAAGTTTCCCTATCTGTGCCGGGAAAACTATCAGAGCCATATTTAGAAATATACCACCATTGGGAAAGGAAGAAGAGGGAGAGAAAAATATATCCTGGTGACGCATAAATATATCACCACTCCTGTGAGAGACACTGACTCCATAAAGCAGAAACTGGACCTCTTCGTGGTGAAGTCTGACTACACAGGGAGGTGGTACCCATAGGGGCGCTTGTCTCACCATCAGTGAAGATTCAACAACCCGAAGTTTTAGAAGGGGACTGTGAAATGGGGGTCAGTCATCACAGGAGGGTGAGTATAGCCCTGTACACCTGAGACTGCACAACCACATCAAATTTGATTTCTGTGACGTAATAACCTGTCCCTCTTCCCTAACAATATGCAGAACAGGTCAGGTGGGCAGAGGAGCACATCTGCCACGGAGAGGAGTGACATGTAAGAAAATAAATGATTGTGATCCATTATTCCTCACCATCGTTTCATCGCATCCCAGAGATTAGAGACTGTTTGTTTTAGGCAGCTGAGGTTTTAGGAGCAGGTCCACAAGGACACTTTAGGATAAAGGTAGAAAACAAGAAGACTGCAATCTCCAAGCAGTCAGTAGGAAAGGATGTAAAGTTACTACAGTAAGAAATAGAATAGCAGGGAGACAGGATATGTGGAGAAGAATATGTGGCTTGACTGCAAACTATATACCACTAGCTCAGTAAATATAGTGTGTGTGTGTGTGTGTGTGTGTGTGTGTGTGTGTGTGTGTGTGTGTACCAGTCAGGCCCCTCCTTGCTTTAAGCCCAGTCCCAGTAATACTCGGACCAATAACAGAGTAAACCTGTCTGTTAACAATGATGCACAGTGTAACAGAACCACTCAGCCCAATTTGCAAAAATCTCATTAAGAGATTTCCAACTCACAGAACCAATAACACAAGACTGAAATATGTGCATTGATGACACTGGTCGAGCGTTTCTATGTTTGGCCCACAACAGGTCAAACTCTTGTGAGCTTGAACTCGGCTGAAGAGAAACACAGCACCTGGGGAGAGCTTCAGCTCCACAGCATACGAGAGATGCAGTAGGAGTCCCCCGGGGAGTGCCAGAAATCAAATTGGAGCAGGTTTTGACTCATTGTTTTTATGATGGGCAACTACTAATAAGAATGTGGATTAATTACATTCATTGCATCTAACAGAGGTTTATTAATTATTACAAGGGATGCCGTTAAGGGACAAGCTGAACAACAAGCAGCTTGCAGCTTATTGACATGATAGAATGTCTTTAGACATGCTCCTAGCAGAGAAAGGAGGTGTGTGTGTGTGCCATGTTTGGATCATCCTGTTGCACAATTATATCAAATAATACTGTTTCAGAGAGATCAGTTACTAGAGCCTTACAAAGATTGACAACATTATATAAAGAATTAGCAGAGAATTCAGGAGTAGAGAATTAGTCTGGTGATGCTATGGAAAGACGGTCCGGGAGATGGAGAGTTCTCATGTCACTGGTATCTTCAGTATTAGAAAGATTATTCTGATTCTGAATACTTACTGTATGTGGATGTTGCTATACCATAAATTAGAAGCCACATGACGAGATTGATTGATTCCACAATAACAAAACAAATGTACACGAGTATCAGCCCCTCGCCATAGATTTATGCAATTTGATAGAACTAGCCTGATTACAGAACGGAATTGCATTAGACATGGTGCTAGCTGAAAAAGGGGGTGTCTGCAAATTGTTCGTATACAGATATTACAATCTTATACAGACATTAAAAGTTTACTAATATTTACTGTCTTTTACTGGAAGTGTTTTTTATTATACTGAAGCTAATTGTCTTTATGCTGGAATAACAAATGAAGTTCTTTGGTTTTATACAGAAGGTACTTTTTATGACTGGAATAAAAACAAGTGCACTATGAATGTATTCTTGTATACCATATGCTGAATTTGTACACCACTCGGTGCCTTATATTTACTGGAGATTATACACACCATAAATGGTGTGTAAAGGGGGAATTGTCAGGTAAATTAATCCATATTGGAAAGACTATCGTATGTATTTGTTTACCTCAATCAATATATATATATCTACACTACGAATATGTTTCTCTGCAATTATGTATTTTCTGCACTGAGTGTATTACAAACATAATAGGGGCACTTCCCCTTTAAGAAAACGGGTCAACAAACTATTACTACCTGACTGCTGACGGAGGATCGTGTTGGCGCCAAACTGGGACCAATGAGGAGAAGGTCAACGCCTACTCCATGTATTAGATGCGATGATTTCAAATGTTTGGAGACACACTGGAGCGGAGCCGTGAGACAGCAACATGGGGGCTCTTTGAGCCATGCGGTCTATGGAAACGGCGACGCAAAATGTGTCCTCAGCTGAGAATATTTTCTATGTTTGACTTATCACGTTAAATAAATATATCGATTGAACTAGAGGATTGCTGTTTTGATTCGACATTTAAGCTCCGAGTTCTTCAGCTTTTTCCCAACCCTTTATTATGAATCTTAAATAACTTATCAAAAATGTAATATCCCCAAAAAATCTGCAGTGCAAATAATAAGAGTATAAAAGGTTCAGTATATGAATGTGGTATCCACAAAAAATATATGATATACGTATGAAATGTGCAGTAGAGTGGGTTAATCGGACCTGCCAAAAATATACATCAGAATTTCCTTTCGATGCTCTTCATAATAATGATTTAATTTCGCTAAAAGATGGCAAAAGACTGTATGTTGAAGACAAAACTTCTGTACACTTGAAATCACAAGTTCTAGCTATAACGAACATGATCCTGTTTTGAACCATCTTTCATGCCTGGATCCTACATTTCTGTAGCTTTAACTGAAACATGGCTAAACTAACCAGTGGTTTCATCACCTAGTGACAAAGCCATTCATTTGACAAGGGCAAGGAGAACTGGAGGAGGTTCATCTCTCTTCATCAATAGATACCAATGTGTCAACAGAGGTGATCTTGTGACTTTTGAAGCTGTTTGTATTGAAATTACTTTATGCTCTTCACTTTGGGGAAGAAATGTAATTTCTGGAGGTATTTCCCTACCACCCAATTCTGATATTGATCTTGTTAACCAACGGTTATCAGATGTTCTCAAACTTGTATGAAAAGAGGGTTAAGTGTGTCATGTCATAGGTGATTTTAATATACTGTTAATATATCTGGATAAAGAAGAGAATCATCCACAAACAGCAGAATTTTTAAACTGGCACTGGCCACTATATTTTCAAAAAATGTCTTTGATCGGGATTCCACAACAAATAAGTTGTATGCTAATAATTACCACAGAGTATACACCTAGAGAAATAGTCCCGCACAAAACCCCTGTAAAGATTTATCTAATTACATACTGGAACCATATATACATACTGGTATTTCAAGCCAATCTATGGAAAATGATATTGTTCTCAAGGATCTTATTAAAGCAAAAATGATACCAATATCTAAAACTGGTTACCTAAGTAACTTCACAAACTATTTCCTTGTATCTCTTTTACTTTGCTATTCAAAACATTTGGAAAAATTATTCTACAACAGAATTGTAAAAAATTTAAAGGAATAACATCCACTATAAAAAGGATGGAGTAAAAGAGGATCATTCTACCTACAGTATAAGGCACTCTTAAAACTCGTAGCTGCATAAAAATAAAATATTAAATAACAGCAAGCAAGTCAAGGTCCATGAAAATCCAACTGAGAAATAAATTGATAAAATAACCAATGACTAATACCTAATCCTTAAATTAAGTACCTGATAAATCAAGACTTTTCATCACATTGTTGTGAAAATCCTGTAAATTCAATATTGCCATAAAGCAGCTGAAGTGTATGACATGGACATGTATAGACGTCCCATTTTAGTTGAGAGTAAGTTAAGTAAAGTAAAGTTATATAACAAATGTTACTTCCACAATAGTTTTGTTTAGTGTATTAAGTCACACATACTCATTATAATCATACTGCTTGTAAACATATCCATGTCATCAGCCAGGCTGAAACAATACATACAAGTTTACCACAAATTCACAAATAAAAACAGGCAACATGACAACTGTCATTTAAAAAGCTAGGCTACATGGTGCTGATATATCCACCATATGTCTGCGGGAATGTACCACACTAACGCCATATGGTCAAATTTAAATAATTTATTTAAAATGCAATGACAATAAGTTATTTCACCAGGGAACAAACTAAACACAAAAACTAAAAATAACCACGAGATGGCTGAAGGGGTATATAATCCCTGATGTGACTACAAAGCCTCTTTCAGCTCAAAATGTTTGAAAACTTATGCAGAGGGACAGAGGTGGACTGGTTATAGTGGGACATAGACTGATGGACTGGTTATAGTGAGACACAGACACTGATGGACTGGTTATAGTGGGACACAGACACTGATGGACTGGTTATAGTGGGACAGAGAGACTGATGGACTGGTTATAGTGGGACACAGACACTGATGGACTGGTTATAGTGGGACAGAAAAGATTCTTTACGAGACAGGATTTCTATCGATATTGTTACTATAATCACTTCCCAGTGTGTTGTGAGATGTATATCTTCTCTCTTTGCTCTTGGTTCAAAGAGTTAAGAGGCTCTAGTTCTGACATCAGAACCAAAACTGTCTATTACATCACTTCTAGTAAATGAGTGCATCCTTCATACTCCATTAAAAATGTTTTCAGTGGGCCTCACCTGCTGAAAGCTTTGGTACACACAACAGTATTGGCCTGGCATACAAGTGCTTAATATGCAGCTCATTGTCAATTTCATTTGCCAGTTTGTCCAACAACTCATTCAACATGAATTACAAGTCCATTATTTGCATTCAAGGGGAGGTTCACTGACTCTGTAATTACAGCCTCCATGTTTCAGACACACACACACACACACACACACACACACACACACACACACACACACACACACACACACACACACACCTTAGTGGCCCTGTATTCAGTGACGCAGGCAGGCGGTGTAAAGTCAGGCTGAATTACATAACTGCTTCACTGTGCCTGTGGAAAAAAACACAGAGCCGTCGTCATCCTGCACAAGTCCAACATGGAAGCTCCATTAGCAGCAGGCTGCAGCAGCTGAAGTGAGAAAAAGCCAAATTATGTTGGGAGGAGACTTTGAGCTCAGCCCATATTTTGACATCCATCCATCCATCCATCCATTGTCTACCGCTTATTCGGGGTCGGGTCGCGGGGGCAGCAGCTCCAGTAAGGAACCCCAATCTTCCCTTCTCACATCCACATCCTCCAGCTCCAACTGGGGGATCCCGAGGCGTTCCCAGGCCAGTGAGGAGATATAATCTCTCCACTGAGTCCTGGGTCTTCCCCGGGGTCTCCTCCCAGCTGGACATGCCTGGAACACCTCCCTAGGGAGGCGCCCAGTTGGCATCCTTACTAGATGCCTGAACCACCTCAGCTAGCTCCTTTAAACATAAAGGAGCAGCGGCTCTACTCTCTCACGGATGGCTGAGCTTCTCACCCTATCTCTAAAGGAGACGCCAGCCACCCGCCTGAGAAAACCCATTTTGGCCGCTTGTACCCGTGATCTCGTTCTTTCGGTCATGAACCAACCTTCATGACCATAGGTGAGGGTAGGAACGAAGATAGACCGGTAGATTGAGAGCTTTGCCTTCTGGCTCAGCTCTCTTTTCGTCACAACGGTGCGGTAAAGCGACTGCAGTACCGCCTCCGCTGCTCCGATTCTCCGGCCAATCCCTCGCTCCATCGTCCCCTCACTCGCGAACAACACCCCGAGATACTTGAACTCCTTCACTTGGGGTAAGGGCTCATTCCCTACCCGAAGTAGGCAATTCACCGGTTTCCTGCTGAGAGCCATGGCCTCAGATCTTGAGGTGCTGATTCTCATCCCAACCGCTTCACACTCAGCTGCGAACCGATCCAGTTAAAGGTCACAGACCGATGATGCCATAAGGACCACATCATCTGCAAAGATCAGCAATGAGATCCTCAGGCCACCAAACTGCAACCCCTCTCCTCCACAACTATGCCTTGATATCCTGTCCATGACAATCACAAACAGGATTGGTGACAAAGTGCAGCCCTAGCGGAGGCCAACATTCACTGTGAAGGAGTCCGACTTACTGCTGAGTATCCGGACAAAACTCTCGCTTTGGGCATACAGGGATTGGATGGCCCTCAGAAGTGACCCTCGCACCTCCCACAGTATCACCCGGGGGGACCCGGTCATACGCCTTCTCCAGATCCACAAAAACACATGTAGACCAGATGGGCGTACTCCCAGGCCCCCTCCAGGATCCTTGCGAGAGTGAAGAGTTGGTCCGTTGTTCCACGACCAGGACAGAATCCACATTGTTCCTCTTCAATCAGAGATTCGACTACCGGCCGAACCCTCCTTTCCAGTACCTTGGAGTAGACTTTTCCAGGGAGGCTGAGAAGTGTGATACCCCTGTAGTTGGCACACACTTCCTGGTCCCCCTTTTTAAATAGGGGAACCACCACCCCGGTCTGCCAACCCCTAGGCACTGTCCCAGACTTCCACGCAATGTTGACGAGGCGTGTCAACCAAGACAGCCCCTCAACACCCAAAGCCTTCAGCATTTCTGGACGGATCTCATGTGTGACAGCGCAGCCGACCCCAGCAATTTTTCCCATGAGTGGTGCGCCCACAGGATGGATGGATCGGGGGCACCACGTAGCTTCTTCGGGCTGTGCCCGACTGGGCTCCGTGTTCAAGTTCAAGTAGTTAGACACTATTTGCAAAACGCTAAACACATTCTCCTTTACTATAAAACACAATTCCCACTGTGATACACATGTGTTGCGAAATGCTAAACACAGGCAGCAAAAGTTGAACACAACTACAACACAGTTGTCATCGTTTAAACACAACGACTCAAAACTGTTCACACTTGTTTCTAATGATGTGATCAACCAATTTAACACACTATATAAGCAAGTTCAGAGTGAATATCGACAATGTATAAAAATATTTTGAGAGGCAGAGGAGGAAGAGGTGGAAGAAGAAGAGGAAAAGTACAAGTAAGAGATGGTGGGCCAATATCAAGTCTGTCTGTCTGTCTGTCTGTCTGTCTGTCTGTCTGTCTGTCTGTCTATCTATCTATCTATCTATCCATCCATCCATCCATCCATCCATCCATCCATCCATCCATCCATCCATCCATCCATCCATCCATCCATCCATCCATCCATCCATCCATCCATCCATCCATCCATCCATCCATCTATCTATCATGATCTGAAAGCATTGTTTGATTTGTGCCAGAGGAGTCTGTGGCTTTGTGAATGTAGCTTGGGTTTTGTGTTTAAAGTTTTGAGAAAATGGGTGACGGTTTCAAGAAATGTGTTTTAGCAATCGTAAAAAACTGTAAAAGGGCAACGATGCACTTCATCCTTATCTCCATCCACTGTGCATAAGGTTACAGAAACTGATTGACCCGAGTCACTACTTTTTACCTGCTTTCAATACTTTCCTGCTGCCATTGATTTACGGTAGATCTTACAGATAAAAACTAAACTTGCTACCTATAACTAGGATTAATAAAGTTTCAGTCATTTTGCATGTGCTATGTGTTTTATGTATCTATGTAAACATAGTGAATACCACAGCGAATCACTGTTATTTTCAGAATATGAAAAAGAACGAATTAAGAACTAAGAAGTATCTTCAAAATGAAAGACTTTTGTGTTCCAGTTGAATGTACAGAGGAGTGTTTCTGAATCTGGCAGACTTGATGCTAAAAGGTGTGCTGCTGCCCCCCATAATCGATTCTATGATTTTTGTTTCAAATCAATTCTGTTAACAAACAACAGACAACCTGTAGGATGAACACTAGAAATGCAGCTACTAAGTGACAAAACATGAATACATGTATCGACCTGATGTCCTAGATATCAGTGTGTACTACAGTAAAACAATTCATCATGTACTGTATAGCTCTGCGATAATGCAGTTCTGTCATGTTCCTTCATGCTTTAAAGAACAATGTATAGCTGTGTATTTATGCTCCAGTTGGTGGATTGGACATATTGAGCAGTCCCCAGGGGGAAAGTGTTATTTACAGTCAGGGGTAGAGATCCCCTTTCAGCTGAAATCTGTGATCCACCCAGTCTGATGTAGTGTTGTGATTCCAGCAGAACTGAACATTCAACGCTGCACTCTGCGTTCTGACTGACCCCAAAATTTCATATGCAATTGAATATTCATTACAGCACCATACTTGGACTTGGCTTGGTGCCAAGAAAATATCAAACCCCGAGCAGCAGGGAGGAGAAGAGGGAGGTTTCTAGGGTTCAGATTCAGTGACAAATCAGATTAACAGTGCATTCCTTTCTTTGCTCTTCTTTGACTGCACTTTTCTTTTATCCCGGAATATTCTTCTGCCATTTGGTGAAGAAGAGAAGGAAATGATGAAAAGGAAAACCAAGTGAAGGATGAGAAAGGCAAGCTCACTCAGAACTAAGAGACAGACAGCGACAAAAAACAAGAACCGGTATTCTTACAAATAATAATAATATAATAATAATAATAATAATAATAATAATAATAATAATAATAATAATAAAACAGAAAACACACAGACCATTCACAGAAACAACTAGAAGGAGATGTACATTAGATGAGATGCATTTCTCTTTGCACTGCACAGACTACAGTATGGTAGTGTATTAATCACAGTCTCACACCTTTCCAAGGCTTAAATCATAAAAATACACCAGGCCCGCAAAATAGAAACAGCCTTAGGCCCATGCAACAGGCCTTAGGCTGTTATTAATGATTAGGCTCTAAAACATCTGTGCAATATTTTGATATTATAAGTTAGGTATTTTATCTGTTCTACCGCCGCCTCACACTCTCCATTTGTTTTAGCTTTTTACTCATGTTAGCTAGCTAGTTGTTAAACATGAACACCTCGTCTGACCCTCTCCTGCTCCATTAGTGTCCCTGCTGTGGGAGTGACAGCAACGGGCAAGAAAACTTGTGGTGGAAGTATGTAGTAATCAAATCCTTTACTTATTTACACATAGAAATATACTTCATTATAAGTTAAAGTACAGAAGTGGTAGCAGCAAAATGTACTTAAAAGTATCAAAAGTAAAAGTACTCATTATGAAGAATGGCCCCGTTCCAGAGCGTTATATTACTGTACATATTGTATTGCTGTGTTACTATTATACATACAGAACATTAATATGTTATTAGCTTTTTAATGTTGTAAAAGTGAAGTTAATCTAATTATATAAAAGTGCATCATATTTCTTGCAACTGATTTCAATCTTATTTTATATTTTGTATGCAAAATCCTAATCTACAAAGTAACTATATAATTATAGTTGTCTAATGAATGTATTAGAGTAATGTAAAATATTCCCCTCTGCACATATTTGTGTGTTATGGGATTATGGCATAGCTATGGAGCGTCTGCATGTATAGCAACTTTAGCTAGGCCATATGCTTTGGGCCACATCGTAGTTGATGTGCACCTCCTCAAAAGTTGAACTCTAAATTGGGGCTACAGTATGGAGGCTCCACAGGTAATGTAGAGGGACCACAAGAACTGTGATTGATCAGCTTGGACTGCTAATGTTTTCTTTTACAAGTTTCTAATCCCACTGGGGATTGTTGATAGTGACGACAACATTGACATCGAACAGTTTAAGTTTTTGTCCTACTATAGTTTAAAGAGACAATAAACAAGGAAACAGAGTGAAATACATTAAAGTCATACATTCCACAAAGAATTTTGGCAGAAATGTCTCTTTTCTTTTTTTGTAAATGCCTATTTTGAATCATGTTATTCTCCTACTATCTATGACACATGTTCAAGGTTCATGGTGTGTTCAGTATTGCATTGTTTTTAACAACAACCCTATCCATTAGGTTATTTTGTCCTATGGGTGGCACTAAAAACCTTTTTTATTTCTTCATATCTGAAAGTACAACTGTTCTTTATTGTAGTTGTTACCTCCTGATGATTCTACAACATTGTAAACTACACTGTAACTTTCCCCCTTTAGTCTTCACTACTATAACACAGATTCATTCTCATACATACCCCTGAGAGAGAGCCTGATGTATAGTAGCCTGATGATGCTGATAAAAGCAGCTGACAGAGAGGTGGAGAGGCAGACGATTGGAATATGGAGAGAGGAGAACAGGGGGGATGTGAAGGATGCATTGAGGGAGAGAGAGACAGAGAAGGAAGGAGAGAGGGATGCCTGAAGAGGGGAAGCCATAGTGGAGACGACTGGAGGTGTCACCATAGAAACCAAGGAGCTCCACTAATCTCATTAGAGACAAACAGCCGGGAGACCAACACTGGCTCACAGAGATAATCAGCTGTGTGTTTCTTTACACACACATATTCATATCAATACATATTCAGTACATTCAGGCAGGAGATTAGGATGCATCAAATTAATTCAACTATTGACAGTGCTTTGTTATTGTGCTATGAGCAATTATAATGTCTAATGTCTATAATTATCTAATGAGAACTTGTCATCTGTTAATAAATTATCTGGACTACTATTATGATGTACCATATTGCCAGTAAAGGTTTCTTTCCTGTCATGCTATGAAAACAGATTGGAAACAAACTAAAGAGAGAATAAGAGAGAAAGAGAAATTCTATTGGAGTAGTTCATTGATGCTATTATTTAAATGATAAGGCTGGCATTATTCTATATTTTTCTTAATGTCAAGAAATTCCATAAAAAGACCAAAAACAACAATAAGTCTGTCTCTCAATACTTTCTACGCTGTGTGTACCTTTCAGTCCTAAGGCCACTGGTTCCTACTGAAGACGTAAATCTTTAATAACCACGCATAGTTTCATTTCTAAAAATGGCTCAGTAACTTCAGCTGTCTGCTAGTGAGTATTCACCAGTGGCATGGGCTTGAAATCGAGGCAGACACGAGGACTTTAGAATTGACTAAGTCAGGGAAGACCTGAGACTCCACTATGATCTTAACACCAGTTCAGATGATAGTTATTCAGTTATAATGACCCTTAGAGGAATGAAAACAGAAATATTACAATATACAATTACAAACCTGATGAAAAATAGCATGTATCCATATGATGTTATATAACTAAAGCATGTTATCTTACATGTTAGCATCACTATAGCATGTTAAATTAACTACTAAATTAAAATAAATTTCAGTAAAAACTAAATAGAAACCGCGCCACGCACGCGCACACAATCTCCTGAGTCTGTCCATTCTGGGTTGAAAGCTCTCTTTTCATTGTCCACTTCTTAGAGAGCGCCATGTGTAGTTTATTTTCTCTCCCTGTCTGCCGCTCACTCGTCTCTCCGTCTGTGTTTCTCTCCCTGTCTGCCGCTCACTCGTCTCTCCGTCTGTGTTTCTCTCCCTATCTGCGGCTCACATGTCTCTCCGTCTGTGTTTCTCTCCCTGTCTGCCGCTCACTCGTCTCTCCGTCTGTGTTTCTCTCCCTGTCTGCCGCTCACTCTTCTCTCCGTCTGTGTTTCTCTCCCTGTCTGCCGCTCACTCATCTCTCCGTCTGTGTTTCTCTCCCTGTCTCCCGCTCACTCGTCTCTCCGTCTGTGTTTCTCTCCCTGTCTGCCGCTCACTCGTCTCTCCGTCTATGTTTCTCTCCCTGTCTGCCGCTCACTCGTCTCTCTGTCTATGTTTCTCTCCTTGTCTGCCGCTCACTCGTCTCTTCATCTGTGTTTCTCTCCCTGTCTGCCGCTCATTCGTCTCTCCATCTATGTTTCTCTCCCTGTCTGCCGCTCACTCGCCTCTCCGTCTGTGTTTCTCTCCCTGTCTGCCGCTCATTCGTCTCTCCGTCTGTGTTTCTCTCCTTGTCTCCGGCTCACTCGTCTCTCCGTCTGTGTTTCTCTTCCTGTCTCCGGCTCACTCGTCTCTCCGTCTTCTCTCCTTGTATCACTAAGTCGTCTAATTGCTAATCGCTTTCCGTGGACCGTCTGTCACTCGCCTCTCACCTCTCATCTTTCTGTATTCATTCACTGTAAACCAGTGCCGTAAAAACCAAATACAAATTAAATGAAATAGAAAGAATTCAAATAGAAGCGCCCCGTCAAAATTGAAAATCCCTTAATTAATAATTTATTGATTTTAGGTCCGGGTCCGTATAGCTCGGCGTCTGGGTCCAGACTTGGACCGCGGTCCGCCTGTTAGTGACCTATGTCATAGGTGCATAACAGACCAGCCAGCTGCTCCTGCATATACCTAAAACTCTCACACACTCACTTTTGTCCAATTGTTTTAATACTGTACTAAGCAAAGGGATGTGCGGTCAGGGGAGGCCCCGTCATCATGAAAAGTAAAAAAACAAATAACAATAAAATAAATATAAATGTATATTTGTCCACTGGTCTGTGCTATAACTGCATTTTCTGTATGATTCCAATAATTTTGATCATTTTAAAAGTCAAAATCGCTGAATTTGCATTTTCTCTGTTAAGATACAGGAGAGATGGGAGCTGAGCCTCCCCTCGGATTGTGCAATCCCTTGCAAACTAGGTTTGTATTTGGCGCGTGCCTGTTGCTATCTCTCTGTATGTCGCCAATATAATGTTTAGACGCTTTTATTATGCGTCCTGACTTTCCATAGTCCAGTTAATGTATGTAATGTATGTGGGTAACATATTTAGTCTTGCTGATGTGACATAAAACCACAGTGAGAAGACACCAGGTAAGGCAGACAGTACTCTGCCGCACTGAAGAGGGCACACGTGAGCCCACAGGTTCGTGTAGCAGTGACAACCCTAATTTGTATTATAACAAATATATATTTATATATATTATATATTGTATGAGTATAAATGTTATTAATAAATTATATTGGCCAAAATTGTAGAAAGATTTCAAATTTGCAGGGTGCATTTTTTTAAAGCACGTCATCACACACAATTTTGTTCCACTGGAAGATATTTAGCATGTTGACACGAGAAGGGCTTTAGACTCTGCACAGTTGTAGATGTTAAATTACGTCAACATTTGTCAAAAAGCTTAAATATATTTGATATTCAGTAAATTGTTAAAAAAAATAGAAAGGTAGCGAGACGGCAGCAATCCCCAGTTAGAGACTGCTAAATGGTGGCAATGCCTGGGCGTGTTCCATTTTAATCCTCGCTAATGTGTGACTCTGGTTACTTAAAGTAGAAATTGCAAGTGTATTGGCTATGGGGAGATTTTTATGTAGCAGCGGTGCTAATCAGCGCTGCTGTTAAAGGCATATGTGGAAAACAATGGAAGAAATGAATAAACATCACAGCCACCATATTAAAAACTGCAACGCAATTATACCACAGCCAAGACTTGCGATGACAGCTCACGCTTGTCATACAGCTCAAAGAAATGCATCTACATCTCAGCCCTCAACAGAGTCTAAATAAAATCCATCTGTGATAAATAAGATCTCTGTTGGTCCCAAACACATTTTCAATCGTCCCCTGGGATGATGTAAATGTAAGACCCACTGCAGAACTGTAACATCTTATCAAAGTAGCAAGGTTCCATTGAGTTATATTTTGATGCGTTGAAGCTCTATTCAGTAAAAAAATAAGTTCAGTATTTATCAGCAAATCTGCACAGCATCAAAAAGCTAACATATTTTTTGAATGAATAGGACTGAACATTATTTCACTTAGTATTGAGTGAGCCTAATATGTCAGATATTAGCCTACCTTGTGTATTTGCAATGTATGTAATCACAGTGATGCCGATAAAGTAGCCATATTTATATAACAAGGAAAGAAAGTATTCAGCTCCTGCATTTAACTTGATTTCTTATCTTGAGTAGGCATGATGACATTAAGTTTCAATATTGGTTGGCTCTGTTATGTGGTATATTGTACCTTTAATGCTGCAGAGTGCTTGACATCATAACTGCTTCACTACTAGAATTAACTTTTTTTAAATCACAAGAGCTCTTAAATGTCTGCCTGCGTGATTATCTAGCTTTGTTAAACTCACCTGACCTGAGTGGAGAGGCAAACTGCTTTCAAAATGGCTCTGTGATCTCATCTTATGATGGCTGTTTTGTCTACTAATGTGTGTGTGAGTGTGTGTATACACACCAGGAAGCTCTTTGTTAAGACACTGGGGAAAATGCTGCTTGTAGTTAAAAGCATTAAAACTCTGACGGGCGAATACACAAGAATACAAGAATGTATGATAGTGGGCCTAGACTCAAATCACTGGATCGGATATAGGTGACAATGGGGCTGATTTAATTAATTTGATTCTAGAATTAGGCTCGCCGGGCCTTAGTTGACCCCCTGCCAGGCCTAAGCATCTTTTTTAAATGTATTTTTAAGATGTTTATAAAACTTAATATCATGTGTTAATATTGTTGAAGAGTGAGTACTGCTAACTTCAATTATGAAAGAATTCCAAAATCCTTCAACATTGACTAGCTCTTGATATGGTCATTTTGTTTATAGTTTAATTTCATTATTAATCAGATTTCCTAATTCATTGTGTAGTATATTTTATGAGACTACATTAACTGGTTATAATTTTCCTCTGATTCAGAGTTTCTGGTGAGGAGGTGGTGCTCCATTGAAGTGTAAATGAAGTCCTACTAATTAATATAAATAATAATTATATGAAATATAATTGTTATTATTATTTTCATAATTATGTAAACAATTATTTTTGAGCTAGTTATTATCAACCCCTATTTATGATTGTATGAATATTAATGGTTTTATTCATATAATCATCATATATCATATATCATCATATCATCATAATCATATATTTACTAGACTTGCTCATACCAGAACCCCATACATGGTGACACTGGTGTGAGGCGTACCAGTATTCCAACAAAGATTACAGCAGAGAAGATTTTGACGGAAAAGGAATATTCTTCTAATTCTTCAGTTTTTATCCTTATAAAACATGGTGTACATCAATCTTAGGTCACTATGGTTTGGACAGGTCTGACTATACTGAGCTAAGTCCCACATGTGTGTCAAATCATCATCAACGTCTTTGCTAGCAGCAAGAAGTCTGTACATGTATGTGCACCTCAGCTGCTATTTTTTAACTGCATCAGAGGAGGAAATTAATGCAAATGAGGTTGTGGCACAAATTACCTCCTGTCCTTGTTCACATTAATAAAATTAAACTTGGCTCAATTTATGAGTAGTTTTCTCAATATTCTTTATAACCGAGGCCATTTAATCATCTTAAATGGGGGTGGGGGGCATGATTTATTTTCGTCTTCTAAAGGGGAATATGACAATCACCATCAGCTGGTGGTCATTTTTTGTTCAGAGTCAAATTTCTCAATAAATATTGGATGTATTGCCATGCAATTCAGTGCAGACATTCATGTTCCCCTCAGGATTGACGGTAATAACATTCCCATTACTGACAAATGTGAACAGGCTAACAGGCTGAACTGACCTGGTAAAAATGATGCCTGCTATACATCAGCATGTTAGCATTGTCATTGTCATTGAAACCCGTCTGCAGCTAAGCACATCCTAGAGCCACTAGCATGGCAATTTCCCTGCGTGAAAAAACACAGCCCTCTCCTTCATTTGAATTAGTCCCCATTCTGGATGTGCTTTTGCTGCTGAATTTTGGGTTTCGAAGTGAGTCTATGCACACGTTTACAGTGGCAACGCTACAGTCTACGAATCATGAGTACAAAAGCTCCTATGAAAATGTTATAGCCTCAATAAAGTCAAAGCCCCATTAAATGTGTATGAAGCAGGTTTGATGAATGCTTTGGAAGACAGTCAAAGTTAAGACACACAGAGAGATGTCTTGATTTAAAGGGCGGCGCACCTTTTTGGCCACTTCGAGCACCTGTACCGTAACAAAAGTACGGATAAACATGCATCGTGTTTAACACACACACACAAACACGCACACACACACACACACATTACATTATTACATTATAGTTAATTTAGCTGACGCTTTTTTACAAAGCGACTGACAATAAGTGCAACTATCATGAGGATACAACTCCGAACAGCAAGAATCTTGCAAGTACATTAGCTTCAAATAGGTGAAATAATTTAAGTGCAGAACACTAGCTTCAAATAAGCAAGTGCAACATACAGAAACAATAGCAAAAATTCAACCATTTGCTTCAAATAGGCCAAACCAATACACAAATACATCCTAATTTCTGTCATCGGTGACGTAATGGCACAGACATGCACGGTATTTTGTGAGAGAAAACATACAGAGACCTATTTCCAACTATTCTTCAACTGTTCTTGGGAAATGTTGTACGGTAAGAGTGTGTAGTCATTTCCGGTTTAACCTACGTTTCTGTGTTGCTGGTTGAATACTTTAACTGGTCTAGCTTAACTCAGTTAATGTTGTTATATTCTTGAGCACAGCGGCTAACTACCCGTCATATATCTAAACCTACACTAGTAGGCCTACTTCTCAAGCACTTAAAACTCTTTCCTTATCCTTTCTTCTCTTAGCAACTCTCACTAAATCCTCAGTTCTTTACTCTCCTTTCGGCTCTGCTAACGTTAGCTGCTGTAGCTCAGCAGATAGCGATGGCATCTCTCTCTTCCTTTTCTGCTCTCTCCTGCTCGGTGTGTTTCATGTTTAGCTATTGCTCTGCCTCCTTTAGAGATAATGATAAATGTATTAAATGTAGTTTATATGCAGGGTTGGAGGTGAGTTTTAGAGGGATAGATGAGCGGCTCCGCACCATGTAAAGTCAGTGGTTAGCAACTGTAGCTGTTAGCAAGCCCCCTGTAGCCGGTGTCTCCTGGAAGCTGTCCCCCGGCGGGGCCCGAGCAGCCGGGAGACTGGGTGACTGTCTGAAAGAAGTGTAAGCAGAAGCCCACGGTTCACCACCAACCGCTCCCTGTTTCTAACAGGTTCTCCCCACTCAGCGACACACCTGCCAACTCTGGTTATCGGTAGCTCAATTCTGAGATACGTGAAGTTAGAGACACCAGCCATCATATTCATGTGCATTCCTGGGGCCAGAGCGGATCTCATATCTAGCAACATTCTGAATTTCTATCTGAATTCTCAGAATTCTTCTCGAGTTTAGTCCTTAAAACAGATAAAGTAATTATTGTGGGTGACTTTAATATTCATGTGGATATCGATAATGACCTTAATAATGTGTTTATCTCATTATTATATTCAATTGGGTTCAGTCAGAATGTACATGAACCAACTCACTGTTTAAACTCTGGACCTTGTTCTGGCATATGGTATTGAAATTGAACGGTCTGACTACATAATCCTCTTCTGTCAGACCATTTTTTAATAACTGTTGAAGTCCTGTTACTGGACTACAAGCCAGTAGGAAAAATATCCTACGCTCGATGTCTATCTGATAGTGGTGTGACTATATTTAAGGAAGTGATTCCATCAGCACTTAATTCAATACCAGGACTCAATATCAATATAACGGAAGACTTCAATGCTAACTTTAGTCCCTCCCAAATTAATAATCTTGTTGATAGCGCTGTAGCCTCACTACGAATAACACTCGACTCTGTCGCTCCTCTAAAGAAGAAGATCATAAAACAGAAAAAGCTCCGTGGCTTAACCCCCAAATCCGCACACTAAAAGCGTTCCACCAAACTGGAAGAATCTCGTTTAGTCTGGTTAGATAATCTTAAAACGTATAAGAAGGCTCTTCGTACTGCCAGAGCATCTTATTACTCATCATTAATAGAAGAAAATAAGAACAACCCCAGGTTTCTTTTCAGCACTGTGGCCTGGCTGACAGAGAGCCATCTATTCCTATATCTCTCAGTAGTGACGACTTCATGAGCTTCTTCAACGATAAAATTATAATTATTAGAGACACAATTAATCTCCTCCTGCCCTCAATTGATGACTTAACTTCAACCCCTAGAACCTTAAAAACATCTGTAACTCCTGAAATATATCTAGATTGTTTTACTCCAATACTTAACCAACTAACTTCAACAATCTCGTCGTCTAAACCATCAACCTGTCTTTTAGACCAGATTCCAACTAAGCTGTTTAAAGATGTTTTACCCTTAATTAACACCTCGTTATTAAATATGATCAACCTGTCTCTAATATCTGGCTACGTACCACAATCCTTTAAAGTAGCTGTAATAAAACCACTTCTTAAAAAGCCTAGTCTTGATCCAGAGGTTTTAACCAACTATAGACCGATATCTAACCTACCATTTCTCGCTAAGATCCTCGAGAAAGCAGTCGTAAATCAGTTGTGGGATTTTTTACATAACAATAGTTTATTTGAGGTTTTTCAATCTGGATTTAGAGTTCATCATAGCACAGAGACGGCACTGGTGAATGTTACCAATGACCTTCTATTGGCATCAGACAAAGGACTTGTCTCTGTTCTTGTCTTGTTAGACCTCAGTGCTGCTTTCGACACTGTTGATCATGACATTCTACTACAGAGACCGGAACATTATATTGGCATAAAAGGAACCGCACTAAGCTGGTTTAAGTCCTATTTATCTGAGCGATCTTAGTTTGTACGTGTTAATGATAGATCCTCCATGACAGCCAAAGTCAGTCTTGGAGTCCCGCAAGGTTCTGCACTTGAATCTATTCTATTCACCTATTCAATATTATAAGGAACCACTCTAAAAATGTTCATGTTATGCAGAAGATACCCAATTATATATATATATATATCAATCAAGCCTTAAAGACATACAAATGTGGATGTCCTGCAACTTTTTGATGTTAAGGCCCTGTCAAACATATCTGTATGGTAGAAACATATGCTGGCGTATACGAAATATTGGCAATACGTTGATATAAACTTTTCTACAGCGGTGTTGTATCTGACGTATACATAACGAATACATAACAAATTATTATACGCATGTCAAACCTATTGATAGAGTATCACTTACTTATATAAAACGTAAATAAAACGTATCAGAGCGTCTGGCCAACGGAGCTGGAAAAGTGCCATTTGGACATCATGCCGATGCTGGAGAACGGCTGGAATGTACTCTTGTCGCAGCCTCTCAGCATCCTCCATGCTCTCTAATGATGGGATGATGTATTCATCAAGACGTGCTGTGAAGAAGTGAGGATGAGCTACTCACCCTATATACTATATTCAAACCCCAATAAGCTCCCAAAACGCTAGCTGAACGCTAGCTGTACTGCAGAAACACGTTTAATAAATTACTCCGTCGTCAGGGATAATCTTAACATAGGTTAAGAATTGGTTATCCACTCGTTATCAATAAATTGGCTGTAGGGTTCACCGTCAGCCGACGTAGCCTATATCTAACGTACCTCTAACGTATTCACGTACTGTATTCATGTACTGTATTCACATAGGTATTCACGTACTATATTCACGTAGGTATTCACGTACTGTATTCAGTAGGTAAGAATTCACGTACTGTATTTAAGTAGGTAAGTATTCATGTACGTATTCCGTATTCACGTATGTCTAACGTAACGTAACTTATTTGTACTTACACACGTTGGGTACGTCCGGTAATTTTGAACATGCTCAAAACATCAGCGTTCAACAACAACGCACCCCAGCGTAACACAGCGTGCTCTTAACGAATACTACTTATGCCTTACCTTATATCAACATACGCCAGCGTATTGCCGATATTTTATATACGCCATATTTTTGTATACATTATGCATTCGTTGGGTATTCATCTGATACATTTTGTATAAGTAAGTGATACGCTATCAATAGGTTAGACATGCGTATCTGTATACGTTCACTTTTCCGATCCGATGAAAAGTTGGACGTATTTGGACTCTGACAAATTTTCATATACGCCAGCATACGTTTCTGCTATATGGATATGTGTGACAGGGCCTTTAAACACAGAAAAAACTGAAGTTATTACACCTGGCTTCAAACGCCTCCGAAATTCTCTAATGACATAGTAACTCTGGATAGCATTAATTTGGCCTCCACCACCACCGTAAGGAATATCGGCGTTACCTTGATCAGGATCTGTCCTTTCCCCCTTTAATAGTGGGGTTTCTTTTGAGGAGTTTTTCCTTGTGCGGTACGAAGGTCTAAGGACAGAGGGTGTCGTATCCTGTACAGCCTGTAAAGCCCACTGAGACAAATGGGCCATCTCTGTGATGGACAGTAACTGCAAATCAATGTTTTGATGTTCAGACAGAGCTTGGAGCCAAAGCCAGTATTCATGTAATGGAAATCAGCTTAACATAATGACAGACCACGCTCAATAAACTATACTCATCGCTGTCTGGCATCGACACAAAAACATAAGATGGTTGAATGGGGCAAAATAACAAATTCTGGTAAGAGCCTATTCAAGACTTGTAATTTGTGTGTGGCACTGAATTACAGCCAGAATACAGTAGATGCATGGGCTCATTTGATCCTTTTGTGTATATACAAAGTCATTCAAGCTTTGCAGTCATAAGCTGATTCTTTCAGCATGATCTCTGGCTGGATTCCCCAGCAGATGAAAGTGAAAGAAAGGTAGCATGCAGAGATACATGGCTAGTAGCTGAGTGGAGACAGCAGTGCCTGGCTCTCTGCAGGGGCCCAATACTCCCTGACAACCAGCTCCCTGGAGCTGCTTGATCTGAGAGCCTGTCTGAGAGACTGTCTGGCTGTCTCGTTTTCCACTTCTCCTTCCTGGCGACGTGTGTGACGAGCTGAAACAAGCTGAGGCTGCTGTGCTATGCTGAGTGGCAGCAGTTTCCTCCCTTCCCAGTAATGAGACTGTGGCAACATTTTCACTCTGTAAAAAAAGATCTCATGACTTAAAAATTAAGTTTATGTGAGACGAGGGGTATGCAAAAGTAGGTAAAAACTTTAGGCATTTTAATGATAGCTCCTAATTTTGGACCTTTAAATAGAGGTTTCTGTACCAATCTGTACCTGTGTCAATCTAATATCGGAAACTAAAACATTGAACCCATTGTACAGAAAGGCTAACTTTTTAAGGTACTCAGAATTTTAAATTGCAAATTTATACAGTCATTACCTTTACCTTTAAAAGTTTCTCCCAGTTAAAAAAGATGAGCATACGTAACTTTGCTTCAAAAGATTTAGTGATCTGACTCATCAAATTGCCAAGCATTTGTCATTTCAAAGTCCAAGATATCTCAGAGTCAACGTCTCTGTCTTATCACAGTATGTCACGAGGACTGTCTTATTTATTTGTTTTGCCTGGTTTTCTCAGATGTGTTTACATCCTCTCATCAGCCCTGCAGTGCATATACTAGCCCTTTTTCCCCAGTGAATTGCCAGTTTGTCAATGTTGCTTCATAACTCTGCTTTCTGAACCATCAATGCCTGGACTCTAATACCTGAACCTAGACCTGTACTTTTCTCCTGTGCTCTGTCCCAGTATCAAGCAATCCTCAGCTAGAGAACCTCTGCTGTGAGATCCCCATAACAAGAGCATCACAACAGCAGCTTTCACTGAAATATGAGCTTCCATTACAATGAGCCTATAACAAAAACCTTGATATGGTGCTTACTTGGCAGCAGGACATGAAGTGCAGAAAAAGGAGAGAATAGACCGAGATCACTAACTCTTTCTCTGCTCCACTGAGCTGGATGATCAGACTGCATAGATGGCAGGACAAGATACTGAAAACCTGACAAAATGATCAACCAAGTGGGACTCAACAACACAATATACAAGAACTAGAAAATCCACATAATTTATTTGTTGTTTACAACTAACGCCTGGCTACTGTACAGGATATAAAATCAGCATTGACAAAGACAGATTGGCTTCTTAAATACATCGTGCAGCTAAACAGCTTTTAACTAGTCACTTTTGGATTTTCTTTAACTTAACTTAATTATTGTTAACTTATAAAGCCATTCCTGGCTTTAATCTCCTTACCCTATCCATATGTAACTCAATTGCACCTATCTGGATGTAGCTTCATAACAAAATGAAAGCGTGCTATATAAATATATATTATCATATTATTATTAAATGTTTGTGAACATGTGGCTTCATTCCAAGTCTTCTAAAGGAAGTATAGACTAGTAGCAAGTATTTGTTCTACCAGCGTCATTTTCAGTTGAAGCATGAGCTGTTGGACCTACAACAACCTGAACAGCTGAGTCAATGTCATCAACGACTCTCACATTGTCCTTCTGAAACCTCACAAAGACATTGTATCACTATGTGTATGTACTAACTCTGCTTCATGACAGGTGGAGGTAAGATCATTACTGTGAATTTGTGACTTTATAATGTTGAATTAATTTTGTCAGTAAAAATTCTGACACTCTTTGACCAGGCTAATCTAGCATGTCGAAGTGGTTAGGTGGGTAAGAAGTGGTTTTATAGAGAGATCCTAACTCCCGTCTCTTTTAAAGGTACAATGTGTAACTCCGAGCCACCTGCTCCAAAGAAACAGGGGGCAGTATTTCACCTCTAAACTGGGTCCATTCAATCTCTAATGTTTATATATTATTTCTAGTAGTTTGGCTTTTTTATTGTATTGTAATTTATTCCTTGTATCGTGTATTGCATTTACTCCTGTGTAATGCCTGTCAGTCAGTCAGCAATCTTCAACCAAACTGCTGAAACTGTGAGAGCCGGTCAGAAAACTCTGCTGTTTTATAATCTTCAGGTGGATCTGATCATCTGTGTTTACTGGGCGCTGATGTTAACGGGGCTGTAGTCCGTGTAACGTTACGTACACGGACTACAGCCCCGCTACCTTTTTACATTCTGTTGATAATGTTTGTTCATTGTTTTAATGTTTTAAGTTTAAATTCTGGCAGATCTTACACATTGAACCTTTACAGGATGGGCTTTGGTGTCAGATGTTAACGTCCTACTGATCTTTTCTTTTCTTTTCCAGGGGAGAATTCTGGGCAACAAACTGATTTAACATCCAAATAAGCAGCAGCTGCCCGTGAACACCAGACCGAATTCGCTCACAGCAACAGTTGGCAAGGGGTCAAAGGTCATCAACCAGGAGTTGATTCACATTCAGACATTCACATCTGACAACAGAGACAAGAGTGAGGTTTCTGACGAGAAGTGCTCTATTTTGGCAGGTTAGGTAAATGCTTTTCACTATTCCAGAACAGATTAAACTGGACATGTTACAACACTGTTTTTATAGGAGAATGTATAATACGCCTCGGGTAAAATATACTGTAGCAATACTGTGCACAGTGCTTATCAAAGAGGGTAAAATGCACTCTCATCCACAGTGAAGCCTTATGAATGATTAATTGATTTGCTCCAACCTTTCTCTTCAGAGAGAGGCTGATTAGAGGAGCTCACTGTACAAACACTACAGTCTGGCTTCTATATAAATGTGGGTTGTGTGCATTAGCCCTGACCACAGAGCCATCATCACAATGTCCAGTCTAGATTCTGATAACCCTTGATATCACCAAAGCAGCTCTTTGGAGCCACAACACCCAATTGGCTGGCTGCTATCAGTGTTCACCCAACTCCCAAAGGTCATCAACCAGGTGTAGTAAAAAAATAATAAATACATAAAACAGTTCAATTCAGAGGTGATCTGAAAATACACTTGATGGAAGTGTCCATTAAATGAATGTATGAAGTTGCTAACTCATTGGGCTGGCTGACCCTTGATGAAAAAGCAAATATGATCCGGTCCCTGTCATTTGCTACTGATACAAAGAAGGTTCAACCTGGCACAAACAGTGCGATGATACTGCATTTCTGCTTTTTATTTAATGAATTAATGATATTGGAATTGAACTAATTCTTAATTTAAAAGAAAAATGTACGGCAATACTTCCTCTAACATCAAATAATTTTTATTATGGGCTTTCGCAGCATTTTGTGTCCCATGTTGGTCTAAATGCTTTTGCTTTTTCACTGTGTTCATTTAACAATGATGATGATATGGAATGTGAAAGGAGTCATTTGTAGTACCTACAAAGAATTATCGACCAACTTTGCTGTTCCCCTCAGAGATACTGAGCTTTTTAGGGCCTTTAAGCTCATTGTTTTCATTTTCTGGCCAATTCTGCTTTCCTCAACCTCATTCCCAGCAGCAGCAGGCAGCTGTTGTCAGAGAAAAAGCTTTGATAAGCCCACTGTACACAACCTGCTCAGCACCGAACAGCAGATAGACAAAGTTGGAGACGTTCGAGCATTTAGCAACTAAAGAGACACATTTTTGTTTTCTCAAAAAGAGAGAAAATGACAAGTTCACTCTATCAACTTATAAGATGATAATTTGTCATAGTTTTGTTTATTGCTTGTTTCAACTTCCCCCAAGTGGGAAAAATAAATCAGATGTTAAAATAACAAATGTATGACAATTTTAACATTTTGACCAACATTTGAGTCTCCCATGATGGTCAAAAATGATCTTAGCTTTTTGAGTGTGTTGATCATCATTTTTAGTAATTCAAATTACGGGAGCATAGAAATACTCAAATCAATATTTTTCTATTTACAATTCACTAATGATGATGTGTAATGTGACGAGGATTCCGTGTTGTGACAAACCCACATTTTCTCCTGAGCCAAAGCTTTTTGGCATCGTTTACCTCTTTGTTTTGGTTTTTACCTTATTTTACCTTCATTCAGCAGCTAAAGACCAACATGTTTTTCAGGAGTTTGTGGAGTAAAGTGTACAAAAGAAGGGGACGTATTCACCGTGACGTCACCCATTGGTTTGTCTGTGGCCATATTTGGACGAGATGGTGGAACCGGGGAAGAGCGAAGCTTTGCGGGGCGAGGTAAAATTACAACTTTTAGTATAATTCACCGCACAACAAGCCAATAATGTCCGATATTTGCATGAAAAATGCTCTGGAAGGCACCAATAAAACAAGTACGGCCAAGAGATCATTAGTGACTTGAATTAGCTGAAGTTATGCATAGCAGACAACTCGCGGCTAGCCATTTATGCTGGCACCCACCTGTCACTCAAAGTAGTCACGCCCTTAATTATGGATAACTTTAAGCCTTAATATAATTATAACGGGTGAGTAATTTAAAGATTCACCAATTGCAAACCTTTCTTTGTACGTCTTTATTTCTGCTGTAAAATTGGGCATTTTAACATGGGGGTCAAGTTACATAACCGTGTCTCAAAAGCTGGGGGAAAAGAAGCAAGATGGACTATTTAACCAGTCTCTACTTTGATTTCCCTTGTAGGTTACAAATATATTCTTTATTAATAATTTATTAATTTAGTTGTGAACATGAATATATACTTTGAAAATGTATGCACAGCTTTATCTGGTTTATATTCATTTGAATCCATGACACAATAATACAAACTTTAATAAACTTAATTTAACTGCCTATGTCTCAGTTATCATCAGGTGCAATACAAATATATTCAATACAATTTATGTCACAAAAGGCATCTCCAATCTTACACTTAGGACTTTCAAGACCTTTTAATACTCCAGAATGAAAAAATAATCCCATTCCTGTAGCACACATTACTAAAAGAGGTTACACTGCACAGCTTTAATACATGATTATTTTTCATGTGACAAGAGTGTCAAGCAACCAAGCAAGTGAGGCCAAGTATAGCCTCATAATCAAGTCAGCATGCCTCCAGCAGACAAACACATCCTTCCGCTTCTCTGTTGAAATGCAGATCACGATCAAGCAAGGCGCACCACCACCTACTTTACAGAGCGCAGGAGATTTAAATAGAGAAGTGGAATATGAATTCCAATTTAATATGAGCACATCTCACTCAATGTCTCTTTTCATAAAATTCCAGACATTTCTATAATTTCTAGACCTTCAATTTTAATAAAAGGAACAAAATAAGATTGATTTCAACTACAGTATCTATTCCTGCGTCCTGTGCCTCTGCCGCACTAAAATACTTAAAGAGTCAAGGACGCATTAAACTCACATCTATGCTAATGCATGTGTGTGTGTGTGTTTTTGTGTGTGTGTGTGTGTGTGTGTGTGTGTGTGTGTGTGTGTGTGTGTGTGTGTGTGTGTGTGTGTGTGTGTGTGTCACCGTACATTTAATCCCATGACACAACTTTATGGCTAATTTCTTCTCTTCAGCGATCGCTAACAATCTCTCTGTCGCTCATTCAAACACTCACTACATTACACTACTCTTATAATAGCGATATAATAATACAAGTGGTCTGCACTTTAACCCGGCCTTGGCCATTTTCACACTGTAGTACTGGGAACATCAAAGCTTGCGCTTGGGAATTTTACAAGTTGTTTTCTTTGGGATTTGGGATTTTACTTTAACATTTTAACATCTACATAACCATAATTATAACCATATAACTCTGAATACAACCCTCAATCAATGTAGTGTGTCACAGAGACTCACTACATTGAAAACCTATCACCACCACTGCTCGTGTTTTCTCTCTTTGGTTTCCTGCCTCTCCGTGCGTGTCAACAAAGGGTCTGCAGCACTGTGCTGTATCACACACTGTTATTACCATTGGCACTGTGAGCCTGTTTGCCAAACACCAGCAGTCCCTGGTGTTGGTTCAAGGGGAGGTGTGGAAGCTGATGAGAGAGCCAGGATCCTATGTTGATCACAAGGCATTTACACAGCAAATACACAAACTGGCTCTTATCATAATCAAATCAATATGCCTGTTGCTAAGGCCGTGCCAGTGCACAGTACATCGGAGACTACAGTGATCAAAGAAAACAGACGAGGGGCTCAGGAGTACAAACACCTCTTTTTCTCAATTTCTTTCAACACAAAGCATTTTTTTAGCAGAAAATATAAATCCTGACTGTGGACACTTTTCTGAGTCTTAGCTGGAATGACCTTCAACAGCTTACTAATATGTATCACACAACTGTGACAGTATAGACAGTAGCTCTGCTCTCAGGGTGCAGATAGAATAAGACATTTCCCCCCGGGTGTAGAAAACAAACGGATTTGGAGACTGCTAGAAGAAATGCAAGCATAGCATTAAACACTGGGCCTTATTTATTTTTATCAGAAAAGCAGAGCAATACTTTTAGAACAGTAACAAAGCTCAGATGAAGATAATAAGAGTATGATTTGAAAAGTGGCAGATCATGAGAATACTCACACATTCAACAAACTATATCCACCGTTGAAGGCATAAGGCATTCTGAAACTCCGGACTACACGCTACGTTGTTTAGAAAAAAGACTTATGACAAAAGGTTATAGGTTTAAAGTAAAGCTACATAAGTGTTGCGCAGCAGCGGTCTTTAAGTCGCAATTACAAGATACAGGAACATCGAATTGTCCTTCATTTTCCAAAATTCCCTTGAGTCATTTTGCAACCTGACTGAGGGCGAGTGAAATGGGACCACAAGCAGGTGATAACACATATTACACACACTAAAACACTAACTAAATGTACACACTGCAGGTGGAATACTGCCTGAAGTTATGGGGATTTAAGAAACCTAAATGGAAATACGGCAACACATCCTTCAAGCAATTCGGGACGGAACATGTTAGTAAGAGCCAAACTTTAATCTATCTAAGTAGAGACTCTGCCATGCTTGCAAAAATGCCAAGCATATTAAAATGTCATTATGGGCAGCAAACTAAGTCATAGGAAGACATAAAATGACATAATAAACAAATGATATCAAACAAACATATGATCTATGGTCTAGTCATCTGTGCAAAGTCACCCGACCTGCACCAGCATGAAGTTCACAGTCCAGAACAGCCACAATAATCAACCTCAGCTTCAAATACTGTAAAGAGGCCTGAATGGAGTGATTTTATTAAGAGTTTAGGGGGGAGAACCAGTCATAACCAAGTGCAGTTGTAATGCAGTTAATTGGATTTATAAGAAACTGCTTATAAAATAATGGTAGGACTTTTAGATAATGTGATTATATTTCACCTCCTAAACAAATCAGACCTCTAGCTTGTATAATTCTACAAAAAAACAAACTCAAACTCAAAATTCTTAAAACAGAGCACTTTATCCAATTGTATAAGTTATTGAAAATGATATATTTCACTGGAAAATATTACCAATCAATCGTTGAGTGCTCCCCTAAGCTGTGTGTGTGGCAGTGGGGAGGGCAAACTGCACTGCTGGAAGGAGCCATGCAGAGATCCAAAGCAGCAGCTTTGATCCAGCCAGCTATAAAGAGGAGCGCTGAAGTTAATCTATTCCCCCTGCGTTGAGCTCAATACACTATTGATCTGGGTGGGAAAGGCAGATATATGCTCTTATTAGCAGCTCCCTACATCTCATTGGAACATGGTAGAGGTCGGGCCGAGCCTACGGGACCTAAATCCAGGCTCTTCTGTTCATGCAGCCCACCACATGATCTCATTCGCAGCTCATGAAAGATGGCTCAGGTCCATGTCCTGAAAGCAGGTGCGAAGTGTACTAGGATCAATTGATGGCATGTTCAAAATGGTAATGGTGTTAGAATGAGACTGCCTCTGAACTGCCTCACACATCAGTACTATGCATTATTTAGACACCCGCATTGGTTGTTATGTGCCCATCGGATGGGCATTATCAGGGGTTATCATCCCATAGATATGGGTTAGAAGTGGCCTACTACACTTACTAGAAGATTCAGAAGGCTGTTATCATCTCTTTCTATGGTTGATCACCAATAGAGTAATACAGCCGTAGTAATTATGACAAGAGAAAAGGATGGAGTCAGGTACCATACTATAAAGAGCGAGCCCGTGTAGAGAGGTCAGGGTGGATGGATAAACACAGTTGCCCAGGTGACCCAGAGTTTCTGCCAGTGCATCCGGGTAAACAAAAACAAAAAAAGTTTAACTAAAGTGTGTTATACAAATAGCAAACTACTTTAAGGAATAACTTGGTGTGTAGCGCTGTGTGTGTAGTCAGCAGTAACATCATAGCAATAGTGGACGTAGCAGTGCAGTGTGTGTACAGTTTACACTATTTGTCGGTGAAATAATGCTACAACTCCTCAATAGCTGAGTCAAATTAATCTGGTGATTAACGTGTAAATGAGTGCTCTTATTTGTGCACCAAACAGCACTCAGGCATTTTAAAGAAGAACATATACAGTGTAGTCCCTGGCTATTCAGCGTCCCTTAAAATGTAAAATGTAAGTAAAAAACATGTGAATGTAGTCCTTTATGCTAAAAACACACACATTGTTTTAACCATTTTAATGAAAAATCTTTAAAGAACATTGAGTTGAACCCATAGCAATGGTGGATGTTGAGCTAACAGTATCATATTAGCTAACACAGCTGATGATAATAGCTTATATTTGGAAGTCCTGCCCAAAAGAGGTGAATGCAGTGTTTCTATGGGTTTCTCTAGAGCACATCCTGCAGGAAATGGACATCATCATGAAGAAGTGATTTGTTGGCATGTGTGTACATACATGTGTAAGTGCGCCCGACTACATGTGTATTCAGCTGCAGGCACTTTGTATGAGCGATCCACTATCTACCCTGACAACGTGGCTCAACCAGCCTGGCACTGACAGGAAGTCCAGACTGCTGCTGTAATGGCCTCTATCCCCCACCCGCCCCTCAATGATGGTTTTCGTGTCAGCCTGCTCAGCTCCAATTCAATCAGGCCTGCTTGGGACTCTACACTCAGAACACATGCTGCATACATGCACATATACGCATACACATGTACACAGCTCATACTTACTTACACAAACATAGAACAACAATTTTTTTACAAAGATAGATCTAGCGTCTTAATTTTACACTCAAATTACAAAGTAAACTTTCTAAATGCAAGATGTTTCCAAAGTCAATGAGTAAGTGTAAACTAATCATGATCTCATTATTGACTGATATAATCGTAATTATGATTTTTGCCATAATCGAGCAGCCCTACTGCACAAACAAGGGCTGTTACTTTTTATGTTTCTGCATTAATATTTAGTATATTTGAAATGTAATGACATGTTGAAATTCAAAATGTACAGCCTATTAGTTTTTTAAAATAGTTTTCCTTGTTTACCACTATGATAATGCTGACTTTGTCAAAAGCAGCTGCTTTATTATTATGAAGCTATTATATTATTATTACAACCAAAACAAATCCCAAAGGAGGCCGCAGAGGCACCAGAAGTAAGAGGAGCAACATCAACTGTACAACCTCGTCTGACTGTCGACTTAGAGAAGGTTTTCAGGCTAGTGACAGAACTGGAGCCTCATTATAAAAGTCACAACACAATCTGAAGCCAGATAGACGACAGTGACAGGTAAGACTCTCTCTGACACCAGCAGATGGACATTTGTTGGAAGAGGGACCGTTACGCTTATTTGAAAGAATTATGTTTTAGTTCAAATGTGCCTGAAATTGACTTTTTCCAAACGTTACAGACTTTTAAGACACCAGTGATAAGAATAATATTTGTCAGAAAAGAACATATTCTTACAGATAAAATTACATTGTAAACAAAGAACATAATATTTTGTTACAGTCAGAAGTTATTAAGGATACTTATATAACATAACGCCTTATACATGGGTGGTGATGACCTAGTGGTCTAGTGGTATGGCTTCCAAACAGAACACCAGAAAGTCGTGAGTTCAATACCAGGGCTCCTGAGCAAGGCACTTAACCCTAACCCTTCTAAAGGGAGAAGGCTGGTGTCATGTTTTGTTTTCCTTCTTGTCAACAAACCAACACCAAAACCAACAACGTGTTCGTCCGTCACTCAAATCTTTCAGTTCCAAGCCCATTCATTCCCAAGTAAGATGTAAATAATTACAAAAATACAGTTTATTTTCTTGTTAATAGCAGACATGCATTGTTGGTTTGGTCTTTCAATGGGATATGCTGACAATAAGAAACATATAGAATATCACTAATATTCAATCTGTCCAGCAAAACTCGACTTATTCCGGTGGAATCATCATATTTCCCACTAACTGCTTCCCCTTCTTTTCAGCCAACAGGAACAAAGGCTCAGTGACTTCCAGAGGGAGGGACGGGGACGTTGATGAGAGGTTTGCGAATTGTTCATTCCCTGTTTGCCCTGTTTATTGCAATGAGGTTCCTGGCACAAGCCCCAATATATGGGCCAAATAAATCTCTGTATCATGTAAGAGAGGCTGGGCGTCCCCTGGTGGAACCTGCAAGCGCAAAGGGAATTTCTGCCGAGCAACAGCATCCTGTCACTCAAATGTCTTGTTTTGTCAGTCCAAAAACAAAAAGTTTTACTTTAATAAAATATAAAACAGGAAAGAAGAATGACATCTCCTTATTTGAGAGGCTGAAAACAGCATTTTCTGCCATTTAAGCATGAAAGATTAATAATTAATCAACTTATCGTTGTCGACATGAAATATAAATGTGCCTTATTGTGTAATAGGGCAATAATTCCAAACCCCATGTACCTGTACTCCAGGGACTATGGATAGATGTTGAAATAATGTATAAATGGTTTGAATTGATAGCTTAAAGTAAAAACAGCTAAGATATTTAGCTTAAAGT
>NC_041363.1:29119533-29134533 GCF_900634415.1 Cottoperca gobio | reverse complement strand
TGGAAAGAAAATGCACAGGTTGCTAGACATGCAGACACAAATCACACCATTTAACCAATACATCACATATTCCAATGGAAAGTCCTCCCTAAACTTAAACTTCTAACATACACACATTTTACAGCAAATTGGCGTATAGCTCATGCATCAATGGTCAATGTCAGCTTTGTTCAAAGAAAAGAAAAGAGCTTCTTTCTGTCATACCAGGAGAAATCCATTAAAGGAGTGCAATGCAGCAATAAGATAAACATACTGTAGATCCCAAATGCATACCACATACTTATTCTAAGCACCTTTTTTAGCAGCAGTGTGTAATATGCCATTGCCGACTTATTTCTAACCCCACAGCCCCAATTCATGATGCAGGCTTCCTCTTCAATTGTTTAAGTCACAAACCCAGGTTAGGATAATCCTGATGACATCACCGGGGTTATTTTTTTCAGACTTTGGAGAGCTCCTTCTAGAGCCACAGAAAACATTATACAACTGGCTGACTAGTACTACTCATGTGCAAGTAAATCAAACTTAAGGTGCACATTTGGTGGTAACCTCAATGTCCACAAACTATTTGGTTAGTAGTATTTATAAAGTCATCCATAGAAACAAGTTCACACATCTTCTCTTCTCCTGTCAGTTAAAGAATGCTGATACCATCATCAGTATGCGACATTTCTGCAGTATTAAGTAAGAGGAGAGTTTTGTATTATTTTTAAGACATCATACACAGATTTGTGCAGATTATTGAGTATTCCAACAAACACAGGAGAGCTATCCAATGGACTCCAGCCACGGGGCCTCCAGATGCTCGGGGCCACAATAGATTCTCCTGCAGCGTTGCCATGATTGCTCTACATCAGGATAAATGGCTCAGTAATGCACTGCAGCATCAACGCATAATAAATGTTTGCTCAGCACTGGGGGTAACCAACCAGTGACTTAAGTAAAGGAGACAATTACACAATTTAATGTGAATAAATTGCCACCCCTATAACACTCATTAACATATGAGGTGTTTTGCCATCGACTTTTCCTCAGAAACTAAACAAATCTGCACCAGTGAGACATTATTTTGTTCTTTGCTCATTTGAAACCTGCATCCTGCTGCGTTTTATTGCTACGGCTTGTTTGTTAGGTGTCACACCCATGCAGTTTGCCACCGCCTTGATGATGAGGCCGGCCTGCTGAGAGTTCAGCACCAGGACAGCAGCATCTGCAGACTCCAGCCTTCACCATAAAATGTCAGATAGAAAAGGGAACCTACACAATGGTGTAATCGAGAAGTCCATAAATTAACTTAAAACCCTGATGTGCTCTATATCCTAACTCAATTCATGAGTTCAGCATTAGTATAGAATTTATGATGCAGTTTGGTAATGACTAATCGATTAAATATGAAATATAAAAACATTATGCCAAACTCCATCAGAAATGTGGCTCTTTGAGATTCCATTATTTTCAACAGTAGCCGACATACATTGATGAAAACAGTTTTAGACTGGGCAGCATATTCATTCATCAGAAAATTGCCCGAGGAACTCCCAACTGTGACACAACCTGCCGCACTCCCCTCTGGATTTAAGGCTGTGGAAACAACAGGACAACCAACTGTAGAAGCTTTACATTTCAGTGATAATTATATTTTAGATATAAACGCTTCTTTGCACATTGTATATATGCCGAATTAAAGGGTCTATCCTGTCGGTTCATTTAAGATAGTGTATCATTTATCAAATATATGTTTGTTCTGCCGGTAAGCAAGGCACCTTAAATTGACATAATTTCCCTCGGAGTTAGAGTTAATGATCCCGCGTTTTAGGCTACGTGATAGAACCGCGTGTTTGATGGTTTGACTGGACTGTAAAGGATATGGCCATTCGGTGATCTTTTTGGCATATTTCCGTAAGATATTATCCTCACTGAAGATGAACAGAGAGCGGTTAACGGAGAGGCAGCTCTGTTTGACTGGAATGGGGTTGTAAATGGCCATGGTCCTGGCTCTCTGGGCCATCGTCTGCTTGTACATCCTCGGGACCCCCGGAGGCCCCGGCAGCCGGCTGGCCCCTCTGGCCGGGCCCGGGGGGCAGCTGCCTCCATAGCGGCTGGACAGTTCCTCTTCAAAGCGAGCCATTGTGGGATAGCACAGATCTTGCTGGAGAAACCAAAACTGACACCTGAAAAGAAATGGAGCATCACAACACACACTGCCCCGTCCCCCAGGTCCTTTAGGTGTGTGGAACGTCCACGAGCATAATAGTCAAACATTCACAAGAAAACAATGAGAGGGAGGCTCCTTTTCGTCAACGTTAGTCTGTTATCTCCGTGTCTCTTCTGCTACCCATGCTGTCACTCTCCTCCACACGTAATTGTTGCCCAAAGTTTAGATTGTCACATTCCATGATGCATCATTTTTCATGGGTGTTCCCCCCCCGGCTGACTGCCCCGGTGCCCAGAAGGAGCTAAAGATTCTGGCGTCAACGCATCAAGTCCATGCTCCGGGATGCTCCTCACACTAAGACCCTTGTAGAAAATGTCAGTTTAACACAAAAGACTGACTTGTGCTGAGTAAATACCGCGAACCGTCAGCATGAGGAGTCAGAGTATTTCCTTACAGAAAGCATCCAAAAACAACCTCATTTCTGTTCCCTAACGAGTCGTTTCCATTTTCCAGTTAAATGCTGAATGATTCTCATGTGAAGCTCCTCGCCTCCCGGTCCAGGTAAGAAAGCCCCGCCGCTGTCAGTTTCTTTTTATCCGTTAATCGAGGAGAAATGACGGCTGAGCAGGTTGTTTCCAGAAACTCGCCGTTGATGTGAATGTAGACACTACTTTCTCCACCGCTCCTAGTCCAGAGAGCTCACGTGACAGAGAGACGCCAGTCAGTGGCTCCACCTGGACCGGCCCTGTTTCCATAGCAACAGGAAGAGAGAGCGCCACACCAGGGTCAAATTACACGGATTAAAAAAAGATTTACTGATAACTTTCAAAATAACAGCATGTTTATGAACAGACCCAATAGATTGTCTAATATATGATGAAAGTATGTTTTACCAAATCAAAATGTATTGAAAGTAAAACAACTTGAATCCCACAAAGAAATATTAAAACATTTTTAAATGATATATTGATGAAAAGATGACATCTTTTCAGATCTTCGAGTTATATTTATTAATTTGCCCCTATTAAAATATAATTTAAATCAATGGCCTGAAAATAACAATGGAAATAAATGTGTAGGGATGGGAAAAAGCCCAAAGGCTTATTGATTACCTTTACCTTAATATTTAGAAACTATCTGACTGTATTAAAGATCTTATTTAATGTTATGACGTAAAAAAAAAGAACACAATTATGAAACAAAGATAAAAAAAAAAATGCCTGTAGGACTTAAAGGAAGATGTCATTTTAACCATATGAGAAATTGATTGAGATTATAGTTCCATAAATTGTATTGTTTGGCAAGATGACAATCAGATGAGCGTCTGGTTGAGTTAAACAGAATCTGTACATCTGAATATTCTGAAGTAATGTCACAGTGTGCCTGTGAAGCATCTTCACCAAAATGTTTGTGAAATAACATTTAACATTTAAAAGCCATTATCAAGTGCACTTTATATCATTATTTTGCATTTAATGATCAATGACTCATTGATGCAATTAAAAACATGAAGAAACACATTGAACTGGTAAATATTTGCAATCAATATAATGTCCAGAACAGCAGTGTTTACACAAGGACCTGCATTTATACTCTTTAGCGTACATTTGGACATTGACACAATTTTCATCATGTTGGCTCTGTACACGACCACAATGGACTTGAAATTAAACAATCAAAATGAGCTTTAAGTGCATACTTCTAGCTTTAATTTGAGGGTATTTACATCCAAATCAGATGAATGGGGGAGGAACTACAACATATTTTATACGTAGTATCCCCTTTTTAAGGGACCAAAAGTAATTGGACAAACTAACATAATCATAAATCAAATTGTCACTTTTAATATTTGGTTGCAAATCCTTTTAAGTCAATGACAGCCTGAAGTCTGGAACCCATAGACATCACCAGACGCTGGGTTTGGTCCCTGTTGATGCTCTGCCAGGCCTCTGCTGCTTGTTCTTTGTGCAGTTTCCCTTCAGTTTTGTCTTCAGCAAGTGAAATGCATGCTCAATTGGATTCAGGTCAGGTGATTGACTTGGCCATTGCAGAACATTCCACTTCTTTGCCTTAAAAAACTTTTTGGTTGCTTTCGCAGTGTGCTTTGGGTCATTGTCCATCTGCACTGTGAAGCGCCGTCCAATGAGTTCTGAAGCATTTGGCTGAATATGAGCAGATAATATTGCCCGAAACACTTTAGAGTTCATCCTGCTGCTTTTGTCAGCAGTCACATCATCAATAAATACAAGGGAACCAGTTCCATTGGCAGCCATACATGCCCACGCCATAACACTGCCACCACCATGCTTCACTGATGAGGTGGTGTGCTTTGGATCATGAGCAGTTCATTTCCTTCTCCATACTCTTCTCTTCCCATCATTCTGGTACAAATTGATCTTTGTCTCATCTGTCCACAGGATGTTGATCCAGAACTTTACAGGCTTTTTTAGATGCGTTTTAGCAAACTCTAATCTGGTCTTCCTGTTTTTGAGGCTCACCAATGGTTGACATGGTGTGGTGAACCCTCTGTATTTACTCTGGTGAAGTCTTCTCTTCATTGTTCACTTTGACACAGATACACCCACTGGACCTCCTGGAGAGTGTTCTTGATCTGAACTGTTGTGAAGGAGAAGGATTCTTCTGTCATCCACCACAGTTGTCTTCCGTGGTCTTCAAGATCTTTTGGTGTTGCTGAGCTCACCAGTGCGTTCTTTCTTTTTAAGAATATACCAAACAGTTGATTTGGCCACACCTAATGTTTTTGTTATTTCTTTGATGGGTTTGTTTTGATGTTTGAGGCTAATGATGGCTTGCTTCACCGATAGTGACAGCTCTTTAGACTTCATATTGAGAGTTGACCTCAACACATTCCAAAAGCAAATACCACACTTGAAATTAACTCTAGACCTTTTATCTGCTCCTTGGCAATGAACTAACAAGGAAATAACACACACCTGGCCATGGAACAGCTGAGCAGCCAATTGTCCAATTACTTTTGGTCCCTTAAAAAGGGGATACCACGTATAAAATGTGTTGTAGTTCCTCCACCATTCATCCGATTTGGATGTAAATACCCTCAAATTAAAGCTGGAAGTCTGCACTTAAAGCACATATTGATTGTTTAATTTCAAGTCCATTGTGGTCGTGTACAGAGCCAACATGATGAAAATTGTGTCAATGTCCAAATATTTATGGACCTAAATGTATAACGATATTTACAACAGTGTTCTTCAAACTTTGTGTCAGCAGTTTTTGTTTGTCTCTTTCCTGTTTCACCATGACAATGTCCCCGTGCACAAAGCCAGCTCCATAAAGAAAATGATTTCCCAGTTTGGCGTGGAAGAAGTTGAGTGGCCTGCAGAGCCCTGACATTAACACCTTCCACCAGTGTTGGACCTCCATGATGCTCCTGTGGCTCAGAGGGAGTGAAGAAAGAAGCTCAGTCTCAAATGTGTCTTTACAACTTAAATTAATGAATACAAACAAAGATTAACAGATGCTTTTAAAATATGTTTAATTGATAATTAGACATGTAGTAAAAAGCATGTTCATAGAAGAGATCAGATTACCAACACTTTACATCACTTCATTAATCTACAAATACTACCACTTTGTATTAAGCAGTATTAAAAGTAGTCCATAAATGTTAAAATCATCTGTTAAAACCATTGAACCTGATTATTTGCTAGTTAAACCCACTCTCACATACAGTATTTCTGGCTGGTGGCAAGCTGCAGCGTTCTTCATGTAGAAAAGTTACATTAGGTGTATAAATAAGTTAGATCCTGTGCTCTGAGATGACACATTTTCACAATGCTTATTTTTCATTGGTTGCATCAAAACTGGGAAATCAAGTGAATACCAGAGAATCTTATTGGTGTTTCTGTAATGAAAGCATCACTCTTGCGTGGTATCTGGTTCAGAAGACAGTGTTTCTGACATTAAAGAGGTCAAAGCGACAGAATGTGTCCAGGCAGAAAGAGGGATCAGTGGTCATCAGTGAGTTTCTATCTGCTGCCAGCTGAGTGGCAACACTTCAGAGACCCACACTGGCAGCTGAAGTACTTTCTCTTCAACCTCCAGTAGTGATCGCCGTAGTCGAACCTGGGGAGGAAGAGACACCAGTCCATCATATTATTTTTATTTTCAGATTCAACTTTATTGTCATTGCACAGAGAACAAGTACTGGGACAACGAAATGCAGTCAGCATCTAATCAGAAGTGCATGGTTTTGATGGTTTATTGGTATTGGTCTACTGAAGAGCAAAGGGAAGGCTTGTTTTTCCCAACACTCACCCTATCTGCTCTCCAGCTTTGATAGACCTGCTGGAGAAGAAAGCGATCCTGGGGAAGCGTAGATCCTGGTGCATGGTGAACACCCTCACAGCCAGCAGGTTGGGCTCACACAGATGGTTGATGAAGCGACCAATGTTTCCAAAGAGTCTTGCATCGATACAGTGTACGTCTCCCACCTGCACAAGATGGTGACCAAAGAGAGTCACAGTCAGAGAATGAGCTGAGAGTAGCAGAAATGTCACTAGTCATCCATCATTGCACATAAAGTTGAAGCAGTCTGTAAAGTTTCGTTAACCTGTTGGTTTGTTTCCAACTTTTGACTGCTTGCGTTTTCCTTCTTGTGAGACCTCTTTCTAGCGATGCCACAGTGTTTCCTGATTCTATTCCTAATTTGTACCTACTGCAGTGGTTCCCAAGCTCAGGTTCCTCTGAGGCAGCAAACACAATGGAAACAATGAAAAGCGATTGTGTTCTTAACCACATGTTAATTCCTTTTTTTAATTCACACACACACACTTGCCCAAATACGTCCAACTTTTCCACAGTGGTGTTGTAGCTGACGTATACATAACGTATACATAACGGATTATTATACGTATGTCAAACCTATTGATAGCGTATCACTTACTTATACAAAACGTATCAGAGCGTCTGGCCAACGGAGCTGGAAAAAGTGCCATTTGGTTCGCGTCATGCTGATGCTGGAGAACGGCTGGAATGTACTCTTGTCGCAGCCTCTCAGCATCCTCCATGCTCTCTGATGATGGGATGATGTATTCATCAAGACGTGTTGTGAAGAAGTGAGGATGAGCTACTCACAGGGACCCTATATACTATATTCAAACCCCAATAAGCTCCCAAAACGCTAGCTGAACGCTAGCTGTACTGCAGAAACACGTTTAATAAGTTACTCCGTCGTCAGGGATAATCTTAACATAGGTTACGAATTGGTTATCCACTCGTTATCAATAAGCTGGCTGTAGGGTTCACCGTAAGGCCGACGTAGCCTATATCTAACGTACCTCTACCGTATTCACGTACTGTATTCACGTTCTGTATTCACATAGGTATTCACGTACTGTATTCACGTACTGTATTTACATAGGTATTCACATACTATATTTACGTAGGTATTCACATACTATATTTACGTAGGTAAGTATTCACGTAGGTAAGTATTTATGTACTATATTTACATAGATAAGTATTTGCGTACTGTATTTACGTAGGTAAGTATTTGCGTACTGTATTTACGTAGGTAAGTATTCACGTTCTGTATTTACGTAGGTAAGTATTTGCGTACTGTATTTACGTAGGTAAGTATTTACATACGTATTCACGTATGTCTAACGTAACGTAACTTATGTGTACTTACACACGTTGGGTAAGTCCGGTAATTTTAAACATGCTGAAAACATCAGCGTTCAACAACAACGCACCCCAGCGTAACACAGCGTGCTCTTAACGAATACTATTTGTACCTTACCTTATATCAAAGTACACCAGTGTATTGCCGGTATTTTGTATACACCATATTTTTGTATACGTTATGCATTCGTTGGGCATTCGTCTGATACATTTTGTATTAGTAAGTGATACGCTATCAATAGGTTAGACATGTGTATCTGTATACGTTCACTTTCCCGATCAAATTCGATGAAAAGTTGGACGTATTTGGACTCTGACAAATTGTGAGCTATTTTCCGTATACGTTTCCGCCATACGGATATGTGTGACAGGGCCTTTACAGGCCTATAGCACTGACATTACACCGTCATACAATGTCAGCTTGTTACTTTAAATACATAAATTTAAACTGAATCCTGACATAATCTTAACCTACACATCAAATGCCACCATTATCTGCATTTTGATTTTTACTCGTCTAATTTTATAAAACTGTGAAAAGTTATATACATAAATATACGTTGTAGTAAATTCTACTGAGTATATGATAGTAACTCACTAGTTCTAGGAGTTGTCCCTATTATTCTCTCTAACATCAGATCATTTTCTTCTCTCACCTCACAGAATGCCAACTGTCTGTGCAATGTTTCAGAACCAACATGCACGATTGCCTAACACAGCTTTTAAACATCAATGTAAACTCATTTAAACACCTTATTGTCGAGGGTGAAGAGGAAAGAGTCATTCTCCCTTTTATCAGCCTCTGCATCAGTGATGATCTCCCCAACATACCTGTGGAAGCATGAGGGGGGGGGGAGAGCTCAGCGTACAGCTTCTGTTCAATATTTCATGCTGTAAAACACTGAATTCAGTCGTTCCTCTTATGAGAACCTGTCCTCACTCGCAAATGAATGTTCCCTGTGGGATATCCTGCATGGCCCTCACTCCCCAGCCCATCTTTTGTGTCCTGAAGAGCTGCAGTCGGGCTCTGAAACAAACAACAACAGCAAGACAATTATCTCATCCACAGCTGACAAGGCAGCAGCACCCTTCAGAGGGAAATGAAGACCAAAGAAATACATTTTTAACACACTTACAGTTTCAAGAGAGAAAAACAACTTATGGAGCTGAGCCTTTTCCTGGAAGAGGAAGTCACTTTTCCTCTGGCCTGGTAAAACAATCACCTCCTGCCAGCCATGTTGTTTGTAATTACACTGTCACTTATATGTTCCCAACAAGTACAGTGCACACAGTGAGCAAGAAAGCAACCACTACTCCTATGCTGGGTTATTACCAAGCCCAAGGTTTGCTGTGTGTGTGTTTGTGTGTAGTTTGAGCAAGTTTGATTAAGCACCACTTTTGTAGGAAAAAGCACAAATAAGTCTTTTAGGGCACACATTTAAGTATAAAGCTGGACTCATTAATAAATATTGTACTTTTAAGGAGCAAATAACTAAACACATTTGGACATGTATATGTAGACAGGAAAAGCATCAAAGTAGCAAAAATGAAAAGGAAGGATAACTACATGTATCATTACATGAACATGTAGTTCGGTAGAAAGAAAAGAGTTCCTGCATGAAACTGCTCACAACAAGGTCTGTGGATTGTCTTCAGCAACCGGGTCATTATCTTTGGAAAGACACATTGCTGTAACGTTTTTCAAATGGATTGTTTTGGCGCTTTAAGCTCCACAAGCCGAGTGCTATCTAGTTCCATTATATTGGTGAAAAGACAGACAACTCTACGACTGACATCTACAACACCAAAACTATCTAGATTGATAAATAGCACTACAGGTAAGAGGGAAATATGTATTTTTGATTTTGGGGTGGACTGTCCCTTTTACTTTAGTTACATTGAAAAAAGCCATTGCTCTCTCTTCCTCATTTAAGAAGCAGGAAACAGCAATGTAACACATACAGTTAGTCTTTGTTTGATGCCGTAGCCAGCGGTGTGTGAGTGTTTATGGCTCCTGATGAGCAGGTGGCACCTTGTACAGAAGCCTCTGCCACCCTGTGAATAGATGAATGCTGACTTGTGTTGTAAAGCGCTCCGAGTGGTCGCAAAGACTAGAAAAGCTCAACATAACTGCAGCCCATTTACCATAAACATGGCTGCATTAAGCACTGTACAGGCAAGACATATGCCATCAGATTGGTGATGTGCTAAACAAGCTGTGTCTAAGTGTGAATGGAAGTGTAATAACAACATCTTGATTTCATGCTGATAAGAGACAAAAAAGGGGCTTTTAACCATGCAGACACAGAGAACCTGTCTATGTTCAGCTGTCAGTTACTTTAAACAGATCCTGTATAACTTTCGTTCCACTCCTATGTTCCTGCTCTCACTTTTATCCAACAGATAGCGGCCTCACTATTTTCTGATCTACTGCCCTGCAGCCACATTGAAGCTTCTGTATATTTGCTGGTTTAAGTAATTACGAGTACAGTCTGGTCACTTCTGCTGCCGCTTCATATACACATCTTTCCCCCAGGAAAACAGAGGGGCTTTGAATGCAGGGAGAAAAGGTACGATAAGAAAGAGCCACATTGAGCTGTAAAATTAAGAGCTTTGATGAAGCACTGTAGGCAACAAAGTGGAAAGTGACCTGAGTCCGTTCTGGACCACTCGGTTCCTGCAGGTCCTCCAGCAGGAGCAGGCGTGGTTACACTCAAACAGCACGGGGGGCTCCCTCTGACAGAAGTCAAGTGGTAGTCGACCCTCCTACACAGACACCAGGAGACATGAGACAAAAACATAGATTTACTGTTCAGACATTTTATAACCCCATCCCTTTCAGACATAATAAAATAAAACTTCAATTTAATGTGTATTTTGCGTGTGCGTGCACGCGTGCGTTAACTTACGCCGTCATACCAACACCGCAGACTAAGCTGACCACACATGCAGGTGCTAGATGAGCAGTCGTCCGTACAGCTGCAGTGCTGAAGGACACAATCAGTGATTTATTATACATTGGATATTACGACATTTTGCAGCTTTTATCTCACATTGCTGTAGGTATATGAGATATATACATATATATATACACATATATATATACATACATACATACACACATATATATACATACATATATACATACATATATACATACACATATATATACATACATATACATACACATATATATACATACATATATACATACACATATATATACATACATATATACATACACATATATATATACATACATATATACATACACATATATATATACATACATATATACATACATACACATATATATATATACATACATACACATATATATACATACATACATACACATATATATACATACATACAGTATATCTCAAAAGTGAGTACACCCTTTAGATTTTTGCAAATATTCTGTTATATCCTTTCAGGGGATAACATTATCCTACTGAAACTTTGATATAACTTAAAGTAGTCAGTGTGCTGCTTGAATAACAGTATAGATTTATTGTCCTTTGAAAATTACTCAGTACACAGCTGTTAATGTCTAAACAGCTGGCAACAAAAGTGAGTACACCCCATAGTGAACATGTCTAAATTGTGCCCAAAGTGTCAATATTTTGTGTGACCACCATTGTTATCTAGCACTGCTTTAACCCTCCTGGGCATGGAATTCACCAGAGCTGCACAGGTTGCTTCTGGAATCTTCTTCCACTCCTCCACGACGACATCACGGAGCGCACGGATGTTGGACACCTTGCACTCCTCCACCTTCCTCTTGAGGATGCCCCACATGTGCTCAATTGGGTTTAGGTCTGGAGACATACTTGGCCAGTCCATCACCTTAACCTTCAGCTTCTTCAGCAAGGCCGTTGTCATCTTGGAGGTGTGTTTAGGGTCATTATCATGTTGGAAAACTGCCCTACGGCCCAGTTTCCGAAGAGAGGGGATCATGCTCTGCTGCAGGATGTCACAGTATATATTGGAATTCATGTGTCCCTCAATGAAATGCAGCTCCCCAGTGCCGGCAGCACTCATGCAGCCCCAGACCATGATGCTGCCACCACCATGCTTGACTGTAGGCAAAACACATTTGTCTTGGTACTCCTCACCAGGGTGCCGCCACACACGCCGGACACCATCTGACCCAAACAGGTTTATTTTGGTCTCATCAGACCACAGGACATGGTTCCAGTAACTCATGTTCTTGGATTCATTGTCTTCAGCAAACTGTTTGCGGGCTTTCTTATGCATCGGTTTCAGAAGGGGCTTCTGTCTGGGGCGACGGCCATACAAACCGATTTGATGCAGCGTTGTGCATTTGTGCGGCGTATGGTCTGGGCACTGACAGGCTGACATCCCACTTCTGCAACCTCTGCAGCAATGCTGGAAGCACTCGCACGTCTATTTTTGGAAACCAACCTCTGGATATGACGCTGAGCACGTGGACTCAACTTCTTTGGTCGACCCTGGCGAGGCCTGTTCCGAGTGGAACCTGTCCTGGAAAACCGCTGTATGATCTTAGCCACTGTGCTGCAACTCATTTTCATGGTGTTGGCAATCTTCTTATAGCCAAGGCCATCTTTGTGAAGCGCAATAATCCTTTTTTTCAGCCGCTCAGAGAGTTCCTTGCCATGAGGTGCCATGTTGTCCAGCATTCAGAGAGAATTGTGCCCAAAACACCAAATTTAACAGCCCTGCTTATCATTTACACCTGAATCCTTGTAACACTAACGAGTCACATGACACCAGGGCGGGAAAACAACATCATTGGGCACAATTAGGACATGTTCACTATGGGGTGTACTCACTTTTGTTGCCAGCTGTTTAGACATTAACAGCTGTGTACTGAGTAATTTTCAAAGGACAATAAATCTATACTGTTATTCAAGCAGCACACTGACTACTTTAAGTTATATCAAAGTTTCAGTAGGATAATGTTATCCCCTGAAAGGATATAACAGAATATTTGCAAAAATCTAAAGGGTGTACTCACTTTTGAGATATACTGTATATACACATATATATACATACATATAACATACATACACATATATATACATACATATATACATACATACACATATATATACATACATATATACATACATACACATATATATACATACATATATACATACATACACATATACATACATACACATATACATACATACATACACATATATATACATACACACACATATATATACACATATATATACATACATACATATATATATACACATATATATATACATACATTACTATATATATACACAATATATATATACATACATACATATATATATATACACATATATATATACAATCATACTATATATATATACACATATATATACATACATACTATATATATACACATATATATATAACATAACATACATATATATATATAGACACATATATAATATATACATACATACATATATATATATACACATTATATATATACATACAGACATACATACATATAATATACACTATAGATAGATATACATACATACATATATATATACACTATACATACATACATATATATACACAGATATATACTATCATACATACTAGATATACACATATATATATATACGACATACATAGATATAGACAAATATATATACATACATACATACAAATTACACATATATATACTACTTATATACACATATACTATACATACATCAATATATATATACACAATATACATACATACCTATATATTATCCACATATATATATACATACATCTATATATATACACATAGATATATATACATACATATAGAATACACATCTATATACATACAAACATACATCATATATATACACATATATATACATACCTATTATACAACAATATATACATACATACATTATAATACACATATTATACATACATACATATATATCTCCACATATATATATCATACATAATAAATAATATATACACATATATATATTACCATACATACTATATATAATACACCATAGTATATACTTCTACACACATATATATATCCACATATCATATATACATAACAGACCATTTATATATCACATATATTACATACATACATATATATATATCACATCTATATTATATATAACCATATAATACATACCTACGATATATATATCCACATATATAATCATACATACCTATTTATAATTTATTTTTTAACAACCCACATAATATCATACATCCATATAATATACACATATATATACATACATACATTATTATACACATATATATACATACATACATAATATATACACATATATATACATCATACACATATATAATACACTATCTATACAATACATACATATATATATAGACACACTATATATCCTACAATACATATATATATACACAAGATAACATACATACCTATATATATATACCCATATAATTTACATACATATATATATACATACATATATATATATACATACATACATAATATATATTAACACATATATATACATTACAACAGAATATATCATCCATACATACAGACCTCATACTATATGTATTATCATAGATTTATATATATAATGTCTGTATATCTATATTGATGTATTCTATATACAATACATATATAATACATATATACATACCTACATACATACTAATATACCTATATATATCTATATATATATATAATTATATATATATCATATATATCTATTATATATATATATATATGTAGAACTACATATATATATATATATAATATATTTATATACTACATACATATATATATACTACATATATATATACATCAATACATCTATATTACATACATATATATATACATACATAAGTATACATATATACATACATACATATATACTACCATACATACATACATATCTTTACATCCATACTCTATATAGAATATACATACATAGATATACCTCCATAATACATACATACATACATATAGTACAATACATACATACGACATACAATATATCCACGACATAACATATTATCTCTACATACATACATACCTATATATACATACATACATACTACATATATAGCCATACCTACATATTATATACATACATACATACTACATAGATACCTACATACAATACATACACATACTACATACTACATCATATATATATATTCTACAT